>NW_007577927.1:550691-559978 GCF_000690725.1 Stegastes partitus
TCCGGCAAGCCCCTGCTGATGGGGACGGACGTGTCGCTGGCCCGGCTGCAGAAGGCCAACGTGGTCGCCCAGTCCCGCATCACCTTCTCCGAGCGCGAGCTGCTGATGCTGATCAGGAACCACCTGCTGGCCAAAGGGCTGCACTGCACCGCCAACATGTTGGTCAGGGAGGCCAACCTGCCCCTCGCCACAAGCTCCGCCTCCTGTGTGACTCCACCCCCTCCCTCCCCGGTGCTA
This sequence comes from Stegastes partitus, assembly GCF_000690725.1. Lineage (NCBI taxonomy): Eukaryota > Metazoa > Chordata > Actinopteri > Pomacentridae > Stegastes > Stegastes partitus. The sequence continues at coordinate 550,929 of NW_007577927.1, forward strand.
ACCAGGACCTGCCGGCTAGCCGGCGGCATCGCGGCTCGCGTGGCCGGCCACGTGGGGTCATCTCCCGTGTCGTCCGCCGCCGCCGCGTCGGCTTCGTCGTGTCGGTCCTTCGTCAGTCCTTCGCCTTCATCAGCCCTCCTTCCTCCTCCTCCTCCTCCTCCCCCCCCTCAGGGCTCGCCTCTGGTTGGTCGGATTCTGTTCTCACGGGAACGCCAGCTGGCCAATAGCAACTCAGGGAAAAAGCTGTGTGCACTGAAGCAGAAGGCTGACCACGGAGCCTTCATACAGGTCAGTGACCGACTCATCAGAGCTGCAGGTCAGGAGTCGACCAATGAGAGAGTCTGATAGTCTTGAGGTTCAGGGTTCTTCTCTGCAGCAGCAACATGAACACGACACAGTTAATTCAACCATCACATCAACCAGAACCAGTTCCAGATGTTCACCTCACCACCTGCTTTATTTCAGACTCCAGCCATGAAGAAGCAGCTGGAGCGCCACCTGCCCTCCCCCCCGACCCTGGACAGCATCATCACCGAGTACCTGCGGGAGCAGCACGCCCGCTGCCCCAACCCGGTCACCACCTGCCCCCCGTTCTCCCTGTTCACGCCCCACCGCTGCCCCGAGCCCAAGCAGCGGCGTCAAGCTCCGCAGAACTTCACGGCCCGCCTGGGCAGCCGGGTGCTGTACCCCAAGTACGGCGGCGTGGACCGGGGCAGCCTGGACCGACACCTGATATTCAGCAGGTACCGCCGAGACGCCATGTTTGTAGTTTTTATAGGAGTTGGAGTCAGACGAGGCTGTGACCCTGTTTTCCTTCTCGGAGGTTTCGTCCGATGTCGGTGTTCCACGAAGGCGACGGAGACGAGAGCGGCTTCACCTGCTGCGCCTTCTCGGCCCGCGAGCGCTTCCTCATGCTGGGAACTCTGTCGGGCCGACTCAAGTTCTACAACGTGTTCTCCGGCGAGGAGGAGGCCAACTACACCTGCCACACCACGGCCATCACTCACCTGGAGCCCTCCAGGGTAGCTCGCCTGTAGAATGTAGAAATAAAGAAACAGCCAATTAACATGGCTAATTAATGTTTAGGCAGCAGTTACAGTTCCAGCGGTATTATTAGAATTATTACTATATAATATTATTGCAGTACTTGTGCAAAATATGAATTTAGTGGACAGTATTTCATCGCCAGTGTCGCTCTTTCTGTTCTAGTCTTATTGGAGCGTAATTATTCTTAATTTCAGTAACGTATAACGTGCTTATTTAAGTTACTAAATTTATTCTTTTGTGATATAATTTAGGTTTTTGAGCAATATCTGGCTGAAAAGTTTCCTTCAGGATAAATAAAGTCTCATCTTATCCATCTTTAACTTAACCAAACTTAACTTATCTTAACTTAGCTTAACTTAACTTAACCTAACTTAACCAAACCTAACCTAACCGAACTTGACTTATCTTACCCAAACTTAACTTAACTTAACTTAACTTAACTTAACTTAACTTAACTTAACTGCTTTTCTACTAAACACTGCATTTCCTGTGTTGTGTAGTTTCTGTTTTTTGAGCGATATCTGGCAACAAATAAATAAATTCCTTTGGGATTAATCTCATTTTAACTCCACTAAGCTAAACTTAATTAACTTTAATTAGCTCAGCTTGTTGCTTTTCTGCTAAATCCTGCCTTTCTCTTGTTACGGTATTTAGTTTCAGACGTAATATCTGGCAAACAGAACTCCTCCAGGTTTATCTCGACTCATCTTCATCATATGTTTCCTTCTCCCTGTCATGTACAGGCTATAACACTGTCTGTTCATTCTGCTTTACTACTCTCAACAACAGCTGGTTTCTGCTTTAAGTTGATTTACTGGTTTAAAGGGAACAAACTGAAATACGATCCCAAAGCTGCCGTCTGACTTCACTGAGAGCTGATGGGTTTCTGTTCTTCTCTTGAGCTGAAGTTTGGTCAAATCGTTTCATTAAGAAGAACTAATAATGTATGGTAGCTTCATTAAAGACAGTAACTGATGAGTGGTAACAGTTTCCTGTGTGTTGGTTGGTCAGGACGGGAAGCTGCTGCTGACCTCGGCCTCGTGGGGCGTCCCGCACTCGGCGCTGTGGAGCATCGACGGCGTCTTCAGCATGAAGTAAGACCAGCTCTGATCACGCTGCTGTTGGTGGCCGGCGCCGGTTCTGATTCTGTGTCTCTCCTCAGGAACTCGTTTGTGGACGATCACTACGTGGAGTTCAGCAAACTGTCTCAGGACCGAGTCATCGGAACCAAAGAACAAGTCGCACATGTAGGTTCTGCTGAGTCATGACTGGAGTTCTCAGAACACTGGTTCTGTCTGGTCTCGTGTTTCATTACTTCTGTTTTCAGTTTAGTACGTCCAGACAGATCAGAGACGTCCAGATGTTCCTGTTAAGCCTGAACTCATTTAGCAGATTAAGTATATATAAATAATCTATATATTTCTGTCATGTAAAAAACTGAATCAGTTCTAGATGTGCATCAGTCGGACTGATCGGGTTCATGCTGCTGTGAGGGAAGTGATCTTTGAAGTCACTTTCCCCAGTTAAATAAATGAAAATAATAATAATACTTAAAGTGTTAAAGTTCACACAGCAGCTCCAGGATCTTCTGTGTTGATTCACAGTGAGAAACAGGGAACTGAAACCCAGCATCACTGTGTTTCTTGTGTTTCTGACGTTTGAGCAGCAGGATGTTGAGTTTGTTTGATGCTTCATTAAACGGACGGCGTTTGTCTTCCGCTGCAGATCTACGACGTCCAGACGGGCCAGCACACGCTGACGCTCAACGACCCCACGCTGGCCAACAACTACAAGAGGAACTGCGCCACCTTCAGCCCGACCGACGACCTGGTGCTGAGCGACGGCGTGCTGTGGGACGTCCGGGCGTCCAGGGCCATCCACAAGTTCGACAAGTTCAACATGAACCTGAGCGGCGTCTTCCATCCCAACGGGCTGGAGGTCATCATCAACACGGAGATCGTATCCTCTGCTCTGGTGGTTTAGCTCAATTTTAGTTTTGCTTTTGTAGCCGTGTTGACCTTATAGGGAAGAAGCTGCTTATGTCACAAACATCTGCATGTTTATTGTTTCTGTGAAGGAATCCAGATGTTAGATGATTCTTGTAGTTCTTCATGACTTGTATGTATGATGAACGCTGAGCGTGAAGACTTGTGGGTCTGCGTCATGTTGTCGTGTCGTTTTGGGCCTTGACAGCAGGCGTCAGTGGGACCTGAGGACCTTCCACCTCCTTCACACGGTTCCTGCTCTGGACCAGTGCAGGCTGGTCTTCAACAGCAACGCCACCATTATGTACGGAGGTACGGACTGGCCTCTTACTTACCGCAGACTGTATGTGAAGCTGTAAAGGGGAAAACCTGCGTTCTCTCCGACAACCAGCAGGGGGCGACTCCTCCGCCGGCCATTTGTATTGAAGTCTGTGAGAGAATGACCGAACTTCTCACTTAGTTTGTGACCTCAGAAAACATTTTCCTGATGAGCTCCTGGTCTCAGGTCTCCTGTGTGACATTGTGATGGTCCCATTAGAGGGAACCGACGATAGAGGCCACCCTCTGTCAGAGACGGCCACTTCTTCGTCAGATAGAGGCGTAAACGTGGCCCGTTGTACGTTTAAATAACCGTCGACTTGTTTGGCTGTTGTCCAGTTTGGTCGCCTCAAACCGTCTTCTTCAGCGTCTGGTTGCTCTAAAAGCTACCAGATGATCATTTTAATACATATCGTATCACTGTAGTAGCTCTGTATCGGCATTCTTTGACCTTGAAATGTCACCCAAGGTCAGATGCCAGCAGCAGAAAGCCCCGACATGGCGGCTCATCTGCACCAACACCATAAACCTATACGGCATTAGAAACCGTGACCTTTGACTTCTATCTGAGCTGCCTTTGGGTCCGATCGTTCTGAGGAGAGGCGGTTCCCAGCTCACCTGTTAGACGTCACCTGGTTAGCAGTCGAGCTAGAGGCTGCTCACACTCAGACGGGACGGGTTGTTCTGTAAAAACAAGAAGGAATAACAGAGGTTTGTGTAGAACTGTTCTGACGTTCCCTCCCTGCTGCTCCAGCCGTGCTGCAGGCCGACGACGAGGACGATGCCATGGACCAGCAGATGAAGAGTCCCTTCGGCTCGTCCTTCAGGACCTTCGACGCTACAGACTACAAGCCCATCGGTAGGCAGCGCCTCCTGGTTTGTTGAATGTTTGCTTCTCTGATCGTACTGAAACTAGCGGGCTGGATGTTCTGAGACTTGGTGGAGCGTCGGCGTTCTGGTGAAGGTCACTTTCTCCTGACTTCTAGTTCTGATACTGTTGGTTTGGGCCTTTTTGTGTTTATAAGACCAATGAAAAGTGTGTTTTTATTCCTTTTACGTACCAGAGTGAACATTTATTCCTCTTGGCTTCAGGTCTTAACCGCCATGTTTGTCTTTTAGCCACGGTGGATGTGAAGAGGAACATCTTTGACCTGTGCACCGACACCAGGGACTGTTACCTGGCCGTCATAGAGGTACTTCCTGTTTCAGCTTCCTCCTCACCTGTGTTCATGTTCAGTTCATTCAGACACGTGACGCTGCTGCTACATCAGTCTCTCAGAGTGATGAAACTCTCACTTTAAATGTTCCTCACAGCTTCACTCAGACGTTAGAACAGCAGCAAGGTTGTCCAGAATAACTCAGAAAATAGTCCAAAATGACAAAACACATGACAAATCTGCTTGAAATGATTTAAAATGACTTTGAAAACAACACAAAGCTGGTCCAGAGGTATTTAAAATCTTAAAAAAAACGACAAATAAACGTCCAAATGACCTGAAATCTGTCTAGACGGACTCAGAAATGTCTAAAAGGACAAACAACAGGCTTAAAATTTCTCTAAAATGACAAAAGAAATCTCAAAAAGACGTAACATTTGTCCAAAACTATGAAAATATTTACAAAATGACGTCAAGCTTGAACAGAATTGATCCTTTTTTTCCCCCTAAATGACAAAAACAAAGTTCTGAGGTTTACAAAACATCCAAAATCACAATAAAAAGAACAAAATGACTTAAAATGTTTAGAATGACCCAGAAGGTGGTGCAGAATTTACTTGTTCAAATGTGTTCAAAATGACAAATCAATCACCTCAGTGACTTTAACTTTGTTTAACATAATGAAAAATGACATGAAGCTCGTCCAGAACTTTGAAAATGCCCTAAAATATCTCCAGAATGATTCTAGAATAGTCCAACAGGACAAATATGCGTCTAGAACTGCCTTAAAAGTTCAAATCTTTCCAGAACGACTCGAAAAAATGTCCAATGGGTTTAAAAAAATGTCTAAGAAGACAAACAAGAACTACAAGATGGCTTCAGATGTCTCTAAAATCAGTAAAAACAGATCTAAAAACATACAGAACATTTGTCCAACGATGAAGAACTTTGTACTGATGAAGTTCTGAGGAAAAAGTCCATTAAAGTGATCAGTCTGGACCCTCCTCTGTGGAACTCTGGAACATTCACAGTCTGAAGGTAGAACTCTGGTCAGTAGATAAAGGTTCTGCAGAATCAGAACCAGATGTTCTGAGGAGGTTCTGGAGGAGCTGTTTTTAGCTTTGGTTGCTTTTCCATGACGTGTTCCTGAACGTACCTTTACATGTCGTCTGCGCAGAACCAGGACACGGTGAGTCTGGACACGGTGTGCCGTCTGTACGAGGTGGGACGCCACAAGCTGGCCGAGGAGGGAGACGACGACGACCAGGTGAGACTCTGGACCTGCTGCTGGTCCTCACCAAGCGACCCGCCGTGTTTCTGATCGTCTTCTTCTTCTTCCAGGACGATGAGGACCAGGACGACGACGACGACTCGTCGGACACGGACGATGACGATGACGACGACCTGGACGCTGACCTGCTGCTGGACGAGCTGACCAACAACGACGAGCAGGACAACGAGGGCGGAGCCAACTCCCCGGCCAATGACGCGGTACCTGACCGTCGGCTGTCAACATTTTATTTTGCGTCCAGCTTTTGTTTTTTGGTTTTAGTCATTTTTTGTTGCTCTAGTTAATGTTTTAATGAATTTCTAATCTTCAGAGCTTCAGTTAAAACCAACTGGACTCTTTTAGGTTCTGAAGATGTTTCACCTTCATCCAAGATCCTTCTTCAGCTCTGACCTTCAGAAACATCTTCAAGAACCTAAAGGAGAAGAGCAGCTGCTTCTCACTACCTTTAGTTTGTGATGTTCTGTTTTCCTCCAGGTGTCGTTCTCTTCCTGATCAACGCTGTGCACGAGGCCTCCTGCTGCCATGTCGTTTAAATAACGTTCAGGGAACGATAGCTCAAAGATAAAATAGATAAACGACTGCATGAACGTTGTCCAGATGTTTTCTCTGACGCTTCTTCACCCTCCTCCAGGACGCAGATGTTCTCGGCAGCAACAGCGACGACGGTGACAGCAGCGACGACGAGGACTCGGAGGATTCAGACGACTCGGAGGACTCGGATCATTCAGACAGAAGCGACGAAGGATCTGATTCGCTGAACCCTGGAAACGTCGAGTGTGAGTCCCACCGTTGGTTCGTCAGTTGAGAGGAGCTCTGATTGGTTGGTTCATGAGCTCAGAGGAGCTCTGATTGGTTGGTTCATCAGCAGCTCTGCTCGTTTAGGTCTGACTCTGTCCCACAAGGCAGGAAGTCACTTTAATGACAACCAATCAGAGTGAATCAATGCTCCTGATTGGATGTTCTCTGTGACAAACACCAACAGATGATCAATGTTCTGATCAGTGATCTATCAGCTGCAGGACCAGCAGAGTAAACACAGAGACATGTTGATGTGATTTCAGCATCAGCAGCTGAGCACATGTAGGTTTCCATGGCAACAGGATGCTTCATTCAGTGTTTCAGTAACGTACAGATCAGCAGGTTCACAGAGAAAACATCATCAGGAACCAGTTAAAGGGAGACGCTGAGCAGGACCTGGACCAGGATAGCATCAGTTACCGTGGAGACCTAGCTCCACAGCATCAGTTACTGTGGAGACCTAGCTCCACAGCATCAGTTACCATGGAGACCTAGCTCCACAGCATCCGTTACCACGGAGACCGAGCAGGTTAAACCTTCATGACACTGAAAACTCCGCCTTCAGCCTCAACAGACCAGATGATCTGAACCCTCTGAAACATCCTGAACCGACATGAACTCAGCAGATCCGTCAGCTGTCTCTTCTCTTTCTTCTCCTCTGTGTTTCCTGCTAGAACGTGTTCTACTTCATGCACCCTGTTCACTCTTAACAACGAGTGTGTTTTTGTGTGTTTGTCGTCTCGCTGCAGTTTTCGGAGACGAGTCGGACGACGAGGAGCCGGCGCTGCTGCGGTGCCTCCGGGACCGCTGGTTCTCCTGACACCGCCCGGCCCGGAGCAGGAGCCTCAGCCACCATGTGTTCAGTTTTTTCTATTTAAAGTCTAATTTGCTCCTTTAGGCCAGGCGGCTGTGAGCACACCTGGAGCATCAGCACTCTCTCCATATATATTTTTAAAGCTGGAGAGAGACGATGTGAATAAATATTTCCAAAGATTGTGAGTCTCAGATGAATCCGCTCACTGGACTTGTTTTATTTTGGTTTTGGTTTTTTTTCTTCTTTGTGTTTCAGAGAACTTATGAACGCTTTGGTTCTGATTTCCTGTTGCTCCTGACGGGACACAGCGGCTGTTTTTATCCTGTTTTCCTGTAAAGCTGTCATTCAGGGACAATCTCAGATCCACACATTCATATACAGTATTTTCCAAATGTACCTTTCAGCCAAATGTTAATATAAAAGTGGAGATCAACGTGGAACCAGTGTGACTGTCCTCATTCTGCACCAACGACCAGAACCTCTGCAGAACCTTTAACTTTAGCTCCATAATGAATAAATTCATCATCGCTGGTCATGATGAACACAGGACGTCTTACTGATCGTGTTTAAATACATAAAGTGATGGTGTTATCTGCAGCTGGACATCGAGAAGCTGCAAAGACATGAAAGCAGAGTTTAGAGGAACGCGAGCAGACAGACAGGACAGTTGGAGGGTTTGAATGAATCGGTGCAGGTTCACTGAAGAGGTCCAGAAGCTGAGACGAGTCGTCGTGTTTCTGATTGTCGTCTTTCATGAACGTCTGTTTGTTTGTTCAGAGAAACGAACTGCTTTGAAGGTTGAACGAGTTGTCAAAATGGTAATATCCTCCTCCTGTCTGTTTGAAACGTTTCCAGCCTGTCGACACTCTTCTGAACCTTTAAAAGCTGCAGGAGGAACATTTAAACCTAAAAGAAGGACCAACAGGAGGTTAAGGCTCCAGACATCAGTGGTTCCTCTAGTTTCAGATGCATTAAGGAGCTTGTAGAAGCTCAGCAGAGCCGCTTGTTGGTCTCTGAGATGTTACAATCAAACCTCAGACTCTTCCTGTCGTTGCCTTCACACCTGCACAGGAGCAGGTACCGGCCCATGCTGCTCCTCAGCCTGTTTCCTGGACACAGAAGGAGCTGAATCATGTCATCTGCTTGTTCTGCTGCTTTTAAAGCCAAAGTGTTGGTTAATGAGCTCGTCAGGTTCAGAAGCAGAGCTGGATGTTCCTCTGTAGCGACACAAAGACGGCGTTCATTTAACAGGGAGCTGGAGACGGACAGCACCAGGATCTGGGCTCCCACTTCAAACCAGTTTATTGGCTTTTACTTGTTCATGTTCAGTAAATCTTAGAGTTCTGTCAGTACAAGATTATATCTACAGACGTCTGGATTGAAGAACATGTAGAAACCATCTTAAGGCTGGTTCTGGAGTTTATTAGCAGACATGATGAAATCCTCCAAGAGTCCACATCACACCGGGTCTAAAAATGCGAGTGTTCAGATGCAACGTGATGAAGAGTCTTTGTTCTGATAGAAACTCTGCTGCAGCGTGCTTTAAATTAAGGAGACAACATGATGTTCACCAGGGTGACCACACGTCCTGGTTGTCGTTACCTCCAACAAGGAGGTGATGTGTTAGCCCCCGTTTATCT
>NW_007577927.1:561170-565671 GCF_000690725.1 Stegastes partitus
TCTATTTTGGTTCTGTTTTGGTTCTGTTCTGAGGTGACCCGGCTGCTGCGCTGCTCCGGAGCCGACACACGGTGGCAGGAGTCGCCCACCGACCGGACCGGGCCTCCGCAGACTCCCGGTCGTCCCCAGTCAGCTGTGGAGCGACGCCACCGTGAGTCTGCGGCTCCGCTCGCTCCGCCGCCGCCGCCGCCGCCGCTCTTTGCGCCGTTTCTCCGTGTTTCGGATGAAGACGCGGCTGCTGCACGTCGGTGCCGGACCCACACCGAGTCCGGTCCGGTTCGGCTGCTGCGGCTGCTCGGTTCTGACGCACACAGAACCGCCTCGTTCAGCTCCAAGCACAAGTTGTGGGACGCAGACGGACGACTGGGTCGGAACCGGCCGATAAAGGGATTTACGCGCTGGTTCTGTGATTTATTGTCTGTGTTGATTCCTGCTCCGGACGCGTCCAGGCTCCGGACCGGAGATCCAGCCCGAGCCGCCCCTCCTGAGCTCCCTCCGCGGCGAACCGGAGCCGTGACGCCGCTGAACGCAGCCCGGTCGGCGCTGCGCCATGCGTCAGACCGAAGCTGGCCGGATCCCGAACCGGAGCGAGTAACGACACAAACCCGGATTTCTCTCCGTATTTTCGGCCCCGAGGCAACTTTTGGCGGCTCTGTGCTCCTCGGACGGGTCGGTCCATGAGGCGTCCGGGCCGGAGGTTCTAACTTTGTGTGGATTTGTTCTGGACGCGATGTGGACGCCGACGGAGGACGAGAAGATCGGAGTCGGTGAGTAGAACCCGTCCACTGCTGCTGCTTCTGTGTAACGGAACCGCTTCTGTTCCATCCGAGCTCCTCAGTCTGTGTGTCCAGGCCGGTTCTGGCTCGGTTCTGGTTCGACAGCAGATTGTGTTTGTGCCAAAGATCCAGAGTCGAGTTTGTGTGAAGCCTTCAGCACCAGATGATCCACAGAGGAGGTGTTCTGTAGAGCCCAGAGTTGTGTTCTGACCTGGCTGGTTCTGGTGAGGTTCACTTGCAGCAGAACTGCTCAGTCACTAGATACACATGTATGTAGTTCTGGCCCAGTTCTGTGGTACCGGGCTCGGTCCAGCTGGAGGCCTTTTACAGTTTTAGAGACATCAGACACATTTTAGGTCAAAGTTTGAGTGATTTTGTACAAATGTTTGTGGTTCTGGACACGTTCTGGGCTGTCCGGAACACGTTGGAGTTGTCTTGAGAAGGTTCTTGTGATTCTGGACTCACAGTGAGTCCATCGTGATCAACTTTGGACCATGTTGGACCAAATTTGAGTCATGTTGAATCATTTTTGCGACACAGGAGGCATTTTAAATCATTTTGGACACATTCTGAGCAGCTTGGGTCAGACTTGGACTAGTTCTGGACTGGTTCTGGGCTGGGTTCAGAGCTGTTTAAAAGTGTTCTGAATCATCTGGACGAGCTTTGTTGACGAATGTTTGATCATTTTGGACCAACTTTGAGTCCTTTTGTTCACGTTGTTGTGACTTTGGACGTATTGGTTCCTTCTGGATCAGCTGACTCATGGTTCTGTCACTGGACATGGTTTTAGTCACTGAGGACGTGTTGAAGTTGTTCTGGACCGTTTTAGAGACATTTTGAATTCTTTTTGGTACCAGTGGACAAAGGACACACGTTTGAGCTGCAGGTTCTGGTTCAGCAGCTTGTTCCAGAACCTTTAAGGCAGATTTCGTCCTTCAGCCTTAATGTTGGGTTCAGGAGCTTCAGCTTCATCGTTAACGGTGTTGGTCCGACTGAGCCGGGTTTGGATCAACACGTGGTAAAAAAAATCTCCCTTTTTTCTGTTTGACAATTAAAGGTTTGACTAGATGAAAAGCCAGCGTCACACATCTGACGAGGTTCTGAATCATTAAAATATGGAAATAATGTTCCCCTTAACTCTCCCCTTAACTGGACCCTGTGAGTCAGAACCAGAACTCCTCGGCGTTGCTCTTTTCTCGCCTCCTGCTGGTTTGGTGCATCTTTAAGTCAGAGACGGTTTCGGGTCGACGGAGACACCGTCCAATCAGAACCGACCTTTAACCCGCACAGTCCAGCAGAGCGAGCAGAACTGGACCTCCGGCGCATCGAGCGGCCCGTGAGTCGATCGATCAGAGACGCTCGCCGGCCGACAGGAAGTCGATGCTGAATCATGACTCCGGCTCTCCGTTAATTGGAACCAGACATTAGCTGAATGTCAATGAGTTCTACGTTTATTCTGGTGCCTCCGTCTGACGGCAGAACCAGAACCAGAAGGTACCGACGTGTTGAGGACGATCCGTCAGACGCTGAGCATGAAGTTTGAGTGATTTACGACCCGTTCTGAATCAGCATGTTTGGTCACATCTCGAGTCACTTCCAACAACATGTCATTCATTCTGAAAGGTTCTTGACTCACTGGACTGGTTCTGAGTCCAAGTCTGAGTGGTTCTGAACAAGTTTTTATCACAGCAGACACGTTCTGAGTTGGTGAGGACATTTTGGACGGATTTCTGTCACGAGACGGATTTAGAGTCACCGGTCAGACATTATCGAGACGTCGAGTCATCCAGGAAGACTAGCAGGAAGACTAGCAGGAAGACTAGCAGGAAGATCCAGGAAGACTAGCAGGAGGGTCCAGGTAGACTAGCAGGAAGACTAGCAGGTAGTCTATCAGGCACCTTGTGGAAGCTAACGGGATCCAAACAGAGAATAAAGGGTAGATTAGGACACATTTTGGTGAAATGAAGTTTGTCTGACGTTGGACAGACCTGGAGTCTTTCTAGATGTTTCTACACTTTGAGTCGAGTCAAACAAGTTCTGAACCGTGTCATTGTTGTTTCCATCGACTAGTCCGAGTCGTTTTAACAGGTTTTTATCACAGCAGACGCATTCTGAGTCACTGAGGACATTTTGGACCATTTTTGTAGGATTTTAAATAATTGTGGATGGATTTAGAGTCACACTGAACAAACTTTGAGTCGTTTTTGAGACATTCCTGTGGTAATAGACTCAGTTTGAGTCGCTGTGAACCAGTTCCTGTGACATGAAGCACATTTTGAGTCATGTAGGATCAGTTTCGAGTCACTTTGGTCAAGTTTCTCTCACGTCCTGACCCGGTCGGTGTGACGTCGGACTCGTTTTTAGTCTTTCAGGACGATCGGAGACATTTTAAACGTCAGTCTTTTTATTTTTTATTTTTATTTCATTCATTGAGTTCAAACAAAACCATGAAACACGAAACCAACAATCCTGAATGATCTGATGTTTTCTGCCTCCTTCACCCAAAGAAGCACATCTACAGAAAACTTCAATGACAAACAGCATCAACAACAACATGATAAACAACAACAACAACATAAACACAACCAGCTGACAGTCCCGTCATCCTGTAGATATTCTTTAGTTAAAACCAGAACATGTGACCTGATGACTTCCTGCCTTTACAGTCAGACATAACGAACCCGTCTCCTCGACACGCCGGCTTCAGTGGTTCTGATTCTGTGGGTTCTTGGGTCAGATGGTTCCATAACCTGATTTAATGAACCTGTCGTTGAAACAGACGAAGTCCTGAAGAAGACTGAACTTATCAAACCCGTCACATTAAATCTCCTCAGCTTCATTTACTTTAACAAACCGGGGCAGACATGTTGGGTCCAGGGTGTGAGCAGCAGAACAGAACCAGGAAACCGTCCATCTCTGCTGAGGGTAGCAACTCAGCGCTGGCGGCCTCCCGTGTCCGTGCGCTCCGTCCTTTGTCCGTCCGCCCGTTGTGCTGCCGCTGGACGAGCCGTGCATACCAAGGCGGGCCGAGCGGTAACTCGGAGCGGCGTCCAATGGGGCGGCCCGACCAGTGCCTGGTCGCAGAAAAACAGCCATTCAGCCCCATGAATGCGGCTTTGTGGCTCCATAGAGGCGGCTGAATGCAGCTTGGCCTCCCCCAGGGCTGCACAGCTCAGCGCTCAGTTCTCACACTGCAGACAACACAGGACGACGGACGGACGGACGGACGGACGGACGGGTGGTGGTGAAGCCCAGCTGCAGCAGAAACACACTGCTGCTGCACAAGTTCCTCACCTGGACCCAACATGTTCTAGTAACACCACAAAATAGAAATCTGATTAATGAGGCACAAACAGAGAACACAGGATGTGGAAGTAGTTCCTCCTGGTTCTGATTCTGGCTCTGTATCTGCAGTATCTTTATCTACTGACTAGAGCTCCTCCAGAACCTCCTCAGAATATCTGGTTCTGATTCTGCAGCACCTTTATCTACTGACCAGAGTTCTACCTTCAGACTGTGAATGTTCCAGAGTTCCACAGAGGAGGGTCCAGATTGATCACTTCAATGGACTTTTTCCATCATTTCTGAGCCTCAGAACTTCATCAGTACAGCAGATAGACACATGACATGTAGGAGGTTCTGATCCAGCTTCCAGTAGTTCTGTTTTTTTCACACTTCTGGACACGTTGTCAGTAACTCCAGACGTCTCCGAGTCACTCTGTGCA
>NW_007577927.1:566428-575751 GCF_000690725.1 Stegastes partitus
GTCGGCCCGATGACGAGGAGGCCGTCAGCCACGTGTCGGAGCAGCTCTCTGTAAAGCATACAGCCAGTGTTTATGTGTTTGTAAAGATCCGGTGAAGCAGCAGCAGGTCGCTTCAGTTCTTCATCTAAAAGCTTTTCTTCAACAATCAGCTCCAAACTCTAAAGTTTCAGACACGATGATGAGAACGTGCTGGATTCTTCAGGCGTGACTCTGAAGGAGGCATCAGGAGGTTTATCATCCTGAATAATCATCATTTAGATTCTGAAGTAAACCAGTAAAATAATGACGTTTCCTCTGATGACTCTGTCACGGTGAAGGCAGCTGGTTCTGGTTTACATGCTGACAACAAGATTTACTGTCTTTGCTGCAAATGTTCATTAGTTTGATTGATCGGTGATTGATCGGTGATTGATGATCAGATAAACATGGAGGCCAGACTGACACCTGATCAGGTCAGTGAGCTCCATCCAGCTGATCGGTTCGGTCCAGTTTGTTCCAGACCGAAGCCGTTTGGTCTTTTATTGTGAAGCTCGTTAAGCGGCTGCAGCGTCGCTGTTTCATTAACGGACTCATTAAGGTTCTGCGTGTCAGCACTTTGTTAATCGTCTCAATGGGAGCAAACTGGGTTTTATTATTTGGAAAACAGTTTAAAAAAGCCTCTGGGAGGATCTCAGCACATCTACAGGCTCTGATCAGAACCACAGGAACCAGAACATCAGTTAGACGTGAGCACAAAATGAATAAGTGTAGAGCCGATCCTCCAGAACCGACTCAGCTGAGACCAGAACATCAGTGAGACATGAGAACACAATACATGTGAACACAACAGATCCTCAGATTCTACTTTAAATTAAATGGTAGTTCTTTGGTTTCTGAAATATATTTAACAGAACACAGTTCTGACATGTTGGAGTCTAATAAATACAAATACAAATATAAATATAAATATAAACATAAATATAAACATGAACATCTTATCCTTGGTCATTTCAGGTGTTTTAATCCTGAACAGAGTTTCAATTCTGATCATAAGTTTTAAAAACTCGTCGTTATTTCTCTGAAATTCAGTTTCAACATTTTAAAGAAGAAAATATTGTAAATTACAGAAACCTGCAGTTAAAGCTGATCCCAGTTTTAAGTCTTTATGAACACAGTTTAATAAAGAAAAATAAAGAAACAATAGAATAGAACAATAATAACAATATCAATAAGAAAACTTTAAGACGTTTTTTGGCATTTCATCCGTCAGCAGCTGCTTTACTTCCTTCTTCTTCTACTCTCCTTATTGCAGCGCTGCAGCCTCTAGCGCCACCTCCTGGTGACGCCCTGCAGCCGCTTCATTCGCTGTAAACAATTTATTGGAGACGAATTTCTGTTTCCGTTCATGAATTTTTTGCAAAGGCTGCTGGATCCCGACCCGTCCGGGTTCCAGAGCAGCGAGTCTGGGTTCCGCTCCGAGTCGTCGTCGAGTCCGTGCGCAGAGAGGAAGTGTGCCGCTTCGAACCAGGAAGTTTCAGAATAAGAGCGAGGCCGTGGAACTTTCACTCTGCGGCCCTGCGTGCCCGGTTCTGGTCTGGATGTGGGTGTTTGTGAGTCTCGAGGGTCTCGGCGTTCTCCGGGAGAGTTTCCGCCGTCGCCATGGTTACGCTCGGTTTCCGCGGACACGCTGGCAGAGCCGGCTCCACTATCGCCATGACAACGGGCCAACTTCTCAGCCTCCTCCGGGAGGGAAACAAACACGGCGGATTAACGGGACCAGGCGGAGAACCGGCGACCAGACGGAGGCACAAAAACCTGGAAAAATGATCAAACAAACAAACAAACAAACAAACCAGGAATCAACTTTTATTCCACCAGCGTTGACAGCAGTGGAAATATAAAAAAAAAACTACAAACTACACAGCTCCACAAGTTTTATGTTTAACTGTTTATATTCTGACAACCTCCAACTCATTCTGACCCACAGAACCACGTTTATATCACTATGAGGTCATTTTATGTCACTGTGAGGTCATTTATATCACTATGAGGTCATTTGTGTCACTTGTCTGATGTCGGGTTCTGCCTCCTTTGGGCCGGTTCAAGGCCACTTACTGATTCAGGAGGTTGGATTTGTGGAAACACTGTCTGCAGTTCAACCTGACATCTGGACTTGTGGCACCAAGTAGCACAGAATTTATTTATTTTACAGAGTACGGAGGAAATGTGTACATGTAGAGTAACTGGAATTTTTTAAAAACGTGACTTCAATTTTCTCAGTAGAACCATGAATCACACACGATGCATTTACAGGTCGTAGGAAACCTGGATACTAGATGATTTTTTTCCCCTGTTGTTACAGTTTCTGGTTCTGATGAAGTGATTTATTTTTTTTTTTTTAAAGCTTCGTGTTTCCTTGGACTTATCCTGGTTTATCCTTTTTTTTGTTTTACAGCTTGTAAACATCATATCCGTAGTTCGGACACTTGGATTGAGACCCAAATTTTATTATTTGAGTTTTCCTGTATATTTGTTTAAAAATCCATCTTCGGTTCAGTATTTATAGTTGAACTGATCACAGCCTTCAGTCTGAAGTTAAAGCTGCAGCAGCTCTCAGGTTAACGGACAGAGAGAGTTCAACATCTGGATGAGCTGGATGTGAGACGAACATTGAGATCAAGTCGTCTGTTGGTTTTGTCACAAATTGGAACAAACTGTGACCGACAGACGAGCAGTAAGATGTCAGCGCTCCGAGGCGCTTGTTGCTGACGTGACTCGGCTCGCCGTCTTCAAATCGTTCTGCTGAAACTCTACTTTCCCTCCAAACGGCTCCACTTCCTGTCCTGCTCCCATCCCGTCCTCAGATCAAACTGGTTTTTCTAACCGCGAGGCCGTCGGGTCTGAACCTGCCCGTTCTCCTCTGACGGGAACCCAAGGACCAGCTGCTGTCTCCTCTCGGGTCCTGACACTCGATGCCAGCCGGTCTGTCTCCGGCTGTATCGATCGGAGCCTAAAAGGGTTCAATAGTCCTGCAGCAGCGTTTCCACGAGTCGACAGATTCCTCCAGAGCCGTTCATCAGAACTGAAAGGTCCAGGAGAGGAGCGACGGCGCAAACCCAGAAAACCAGACAAGATAAAAAATAAAAAATAAAACCATAATAATAGAATTATTTGTTTTATGACTGAATTCAACTTTAAATCCAAAGAATTCCTCTGAAAACGTGACAGAAGCAAAAACAAACATATAATATAAATATCACAGATCAACCCTCTGTGTTGTATAAAATGTTATTTATCTAGTTTAAATATCAAATCCAGATGTTCTCCCTGAACTAACGAACAGTCACTGGTTGGACTGGAAGCATCGAAACATGAGCTTAACCAGAACCAGTGTCTGCTGGTCCCTGCTCCTCAGAGGACCAACACCTGCTCAGGTAAACAGGAAGTGCTCTAACNTACAAACTACACAGCTCCACAAGTTTTATGTTTAACTGTTTATATTCTGACAACCTCCAACTCATTCTGACCCACAGAACCACGTTTATATCACTGTGAGGTCATTTTATATCACTGTGAGGTCATTTTGTGTCACTTGTCTGAGGTCGGGTTCTGCCTCCTTTGGGTCGGTTCAAGGCCACTTACTGATCCAGGAGGTTGGATTTGTGGGAACACTGTCTGCAGTCCAACCTGACATCTGGACTTGTGGCACCAAGTAGCACCGAATTTATTTATTTTACAGAATACGGAGGAAATGTGTACATGTGGAGTAACTGGAATTTTAAAAAATGTGACTTCAATTTTCTCAGTAGAACCATGAATCACACACGATGCATTCACAGACCGTAGGAAACCTGGAAACCAGATGATTTTTTTCCCTGTTTTTACAGTTGCTGGTTCTGATGAAGTGATTTATTTTTTTTTTTTTAAAGCTTCGTGTTTCCTTGGACTTATTCTGGTTTATCCTTTTTTTGTTTTACAGCTTGTAAACATCATATCCGTAGTTCAGACACTTGGATTGAGACCCAAATTTTATGATTTGAGTTTTCCTGTATATTTGTTTAAAAATCCATCTTCGGTTCAGTATTTATAGTTGAGCAGATTAAACGTGACGGAGCATCAACGCTTTTTAAACGGGTCTCAGTCAGTCGAGTCCTGGAAGTTTGAATGAATACAAACTTCATGATCAGCTGCCGCCAGCCGTCCATCCTGATCACAGCCTTCAGTCTGAAGTTAAAGCTGCAGCAGCTCTCAGGTTAACGGACAGAGAGAGTTCAACATCTGGATGAGCTGGATGTGAGACGAACATTGAGATCAAGTCGTCTGTTGGTTTTGTCACAAATTGGAACAAACTGTGACCGACAGACGAGCAGTAAGATGTCAGCGCTCCGAGGCGCTTGTTGCTGACGTGACTCGGCTCGCCGTCTTCAAATCGTTCTGCTGAAACTCTACTTTCCCTCCAAACGGCTCCACTTCCTGTCCTGCTCCCATCCCGTCCTCAGATCAAACTGGTTTTTCTAACCGCGAGGCCGTCGGGTCTGAACCTGCCCGTTCTCCTCTGACGGGAACCCAAGGACCAGCTGCTGTCTCCTCTCGGGTCCTGACACTCGATGCCAGCCGGTCTGTCTCCGGCTGTATTGATCGGAGCCTAAAAGGGTTCAATAGTCCTGCAGCAGCGTTTCCACGAGTCGACAGATTCCTCCAGAGCCGTTCATCAGAACTGAAAGGTCCAGGAGAGGAGCGACGGCGCAAACCCAGAAAACCAGACAAGATAAAAAATAAAAAATAAAACCATAATAATAGAATTATTTGTTTTATGACTGAATTCAACTTTAAATCCAAAGAATTCCTCTGAAAACGTGACAGAAGCAAAAACAAACATATAATATAAATATCACAGATCAACCCTCTGTGTTGTATAAAATGTTATTTATCTAGTTTAAATATCAAATCCAGATGTTCTCCCTGAACTAACGAACAGTCACTGGTTGGACTGGAAGCATCGAAACATGAGCTTAACCAGAACCAGTGTCTGCTGGTCCCTGCTCCTCAGAGGACCAACACCTGCTCAGGTAAACAGGAAGTGCTCTAACAGACCAACACCTGCTCAGGTAAACAGGAAGTGCTCTAACGAACCAACACCTGCTCAGGTAAACAGGAAGTGCTCTAACGAACCAACACCTGCTCAGGTAAACAGGAAGTGCTCTGCCGGTTCCTCTCTGAGGTGCTTCCGGTGACACCTCGGCCCGGTTCCCGTCTCCACCTCTCGGTGTTTCTCAGGTTTCTGTCTGATGAATCTTTCAGAGCGGAGCTGCTTCCAGCCGCCTGCTCTCCGTCCGTCCGTCCGTCAGCAGCTCCTCCTCAGACAGACGTTGAGCTTCGTGTCGCCTTCAATGCTCGTCAGCTGTGGGAACAAAGACGTCTCTCTGGTGGAGGAGGGAGGCTTCGCTCTAATTAGTTTGATCGTAGATCAGCTTTTATTAACGTCCTCGTCGTGGAGGAGGTGGAGAGTTAAAGCTGCTGCTCGGGTCGGTTCTTCTGTGACTGATTCTGATCATGTCTCATAGAGTCACAGAAACACGTATTAATTTACACATTAAAAGCAACAGAAAAAAAAACGTAAAAAATCTGATGATTCATGTGGATAAATGTTTGGCTAAATTTCAAAATAAAAGCATGTACAATTACAGAACATTTTCATTTTTTCATCACATTTTCTTTTTTCTTTTTTTTTTTAATTATGTGGCGTTCAGAGAAACTTTGTCCGTTTATAAACTAGTAATCTTCAGGAAACGTTTAAGTCGTGACACAAACAGTCGGATGAGTTTAATGTTGTCATGATGTCATCTTTGAAACTGAAAAGTCCAAAACCTGCTTCTTGAACCTGGGCAGGTTTTTTTTTTCTAATGCCTGCTGGTCTGATGAAACGTTTCTGCTTCTAGCTTCTCATTCAGTGGGACGATGAGCTGCTGCTGATGTGAAGCTGCTGCTCTGAATCCACATGAACGTCGTTTAAAGGACAATTTCACAACCTAATGATGGTGTTTTATCAGAACCATAGAAACCCGCGGTACCGGTACCGGTGTGTTTTTATGAGCTCTAAGCGTGGACGAGCAGCTCGATGCAGTGGCTCTGAAGCTCCTCGTTGACCCGCCTGCTCGCTCACTCACACTAATTGGATGCAAGTTTTCAACGCATGCCTGACCACGAGTGTGTGTGTGTGTGTGTGTGTGTGTGTGTGTGTGTGTGTCTGTGTCTGTGTGTGTGTGTGCTCAGCAGTAACAAACGCTGGGCCTCGGAGACATTTGCTGATGAAATCAAAGGAAACATCAGCAGATTTCAGCGTTTTAAACATCAGATTAGACTTTTTTTTTCATGCAGCTCTGCAGAGGCTTCAAGCTTCTCCTCACAGTTCATAAACTGCCTCATTTACAGGATAATTAGCAAATATTACAGCGAAATATTAACAATAACTTCCGTTTAAACAGTGCTGCAACCTTTAAAACGCTTCTTTTATTCATGCAAATGTAAATTTTTGTGTGTTTTTTGCAGCTTCATGTTGGTCAAGAGGCAGAAAACAGACCTTTTAGTTCCCTCATGTAGGAAAAAAAGCAGATTTCAGCATTTTTTTTTGATAAACATTTGATTTAAACTTGAAGCTTTTCCTCACATTTCGTAAACGGTTTATTTACAGTCCCTAAAGCGTCTCTTTTAGACTCTTTTACAGGCTAATTCATAAATATTGCAGCACAATATTAACACCGGTTCCCATTTAAACAGTGCTGGAACCTTTAAAACACTTTTATTGATCTAAATGTTCGTGTCTTCTGCAGCTTCATGTCAGTCAAGAGGCAGACAACAGGCCTTTTAGCTCCTACATGTGGAAATAAACCAGAATATCACAACAAAAACAAAAGACAAACATCAGATTTTATGTTTGTTCTCCTCACATTTCACAACCTGCCTGTTTACATCCCAACATCGTCTCTTTTAAGCTTTTTTACAGGCTAATTAGCAAAAACTGCAGCAAACACACCCTTAAAACGTTTCTGTTATTGACTGAAACTCCTGCTGGTGTCTGCTGCAGCTTCAGGAGGTGAAGACGTGAACCAACAGGAGCTTCTGGTTCCTTCATGTGAGGAATCGCTGCAGATTTCACCTCAGACCTGAAGGAAAACACTTTAACTGGCGGTAAAGTTCCAGTAAATGAGTTTAAATGTTAGCGGACGGGAGATTGTTGCTGCTTCGTTTCATCAGAAGTCCTTCGACTCGTGTCCTCGTGTCCTCCTGCTCCGCTCGGCGTGTCTGCAGGTCCTGACTCCTGCTTCAGGACATGTTTGGGTTTCAGTTTGGTCGGAGGAGGTGCAGCTCGCTGGCGTGTTTCCTGAGAAGTGAGATGGAAAAGTTGCTGCATGCGGCCGAGAAGTTGGTCTTTATGATAATTCTGCTGTCGTTGGTGGAATTAATGTGTTTTTAAAACGTTTCAGAGACGAGTTTAACTGGATTTAAGTGCACGGTGGGCGCATGTGTCGGCTCCTCGCTCTGCACGTAGGAAATGTGTGTGTCAGTGTGTGTGTGTCAGTGTGTGTGTTTGATTTAATGTGTGTGTGTGTCAGTGTGTGTGTGTGTCAGTGTGTGTGTTTGATTTAATGTATGTGTGTGTCAGTGTGTGCGCCCTGCAGGCAGCCTCCCATCGAGTCCTCTAATGGACTGGTAATGGGCCGCTGAGTGGTCGAGCTGAGCAGCAACGAGTCAACGAGCTTCCACAGGTTCCAGTGTGAGGGTTAAACTGGTTTACAGAACCGGTTAGAACCTGATCTGAGGTCCTTAACAACAGGACACGTGTGAAAAATGGAGTTCTGGATGTTCAGGAGATGCATCGTCTGGATAAAACTCAGAGTTTTCTGCTCTGATTCCGCGTTATGTCTCTGAACATGTTCCCTCCAGATCACACGTTTTAGATTTAATGCATGTTTTGGTCCATTAGAGCGTCTGTGAGGTGACCTCAGGACGGTTCCTCAACGTCTCCATGTCTCCAGAATGTTCCTCTCTGCTCTGCTCATCATCATGTAGAAAGATGTTCCACCATCAGATGTAGAAAGATGTTCCACCAGCTTATTTTTGTTTATTATGTTGGAAGCACACGATGTGTTTAAGGCCCGTCAGAAAGTAGGAAATCTGACCATCAGAATCAGCTTGAATGGCCAAGTATGGACACAACATACAAGGAATGTGGTTTGGGCTGTTGGTGTCGCCCTGGGAATGAGCAGGAATAACAAAAATAGGAAAATAAAAATAAATAATAACAACAAAAAACAAACAAGATAACAAATACCAGAATTTACATCTGAGCAGCAAACACACACGTACAGTGGAGCCAGTAGCAGTAAAGTCTATTTCTGTCTGACAGTGTCTGATAAACGGTGCGTTTTCGTTCTCCCACTGCGGCGCTGATCCACTCGTTCAGGTCTAAACCTCGGTAACATGACCTCGTTTTGTTGTTTATTCACTTTGGGTTACGACAGAAGCGTCTGATCCTGAGAGCTGGCTGTCAGACGGCTGAAGAACGTCGCGGTGATTCTGCTCCGCTCCACGTTTCTGACTCTCCACCTCGACGTTCGTCAGACCTGCTCAGCCTCACGAGGAGCTGTTTGTCTGCAGGGCGTCTCTGAACACAGTCGGTTTTATTCCTGCAGACGCGTCGGTTGTTTCAGATCCTAAAACGAACGACGGACTGGATGGTTTACGCTCAGAGATCATGTCTGTTGACTTGTTGTGATGTCACTCAGACTTTTAGGGTTTTTATGTCATGGATGTAAAAATGAAGACGCCATGTTTATGCATCATTTAAACCATGAGCTGCTTTTATTTAAATGTGATCAATAAACATGTTTTGTCCCTGAAGTCGATGGATCATCTGGACATCGACCCGTCCTGATCACGTATTAGTGCAGCTGCAGCAATAACTGGATGAGAAACCGTCCTGGAACAAAGCAGGAACCACAAGAACCATAAAAACACTGAGGGACTGTGTGGAGGACGGACCTGGGTGGTGCTGTAACCAGATCCCGGTTATTGATCTCAGACGGAGGGAACTGGACCGTCAGCAGCATCACGAGGCCGCGGATCATTACCGGGCCGTAAAACACGCCATAAAATGTTTCTGAACGTCCTGATGAACCTTGATCCAAACGCTAACAGAACCTTCGTCGAAGAGATGCAACCCGACGCCGATCGATTCCCTCAGCGGCTGAAGGACGAATGAAAGGCGGTGACGCTACAACGCGCTGACGAGGCTTTTTACGGGACGACAAGGATGAGGCTGTGACGTGCAGCCGAGTGTCGAG
>NW_007577927.1:576412-582247 GCF_000690725.1 Stegastes partitus
GTTATGTTGTTGCTTGAAAGATTTTTTCTGTCAGTTTTTCTCTCTGTAGTTAAATTCCAGATAATATCATAATTTACACGATCAAGACTGAACATAAGAAATCAGCTTCTTTTACAACATTTCACTGTAAAATCACGACTTCCTGTTTTACCAAAATAAAGTTGTTTTACGCATATTTGCCATGTGACATCAACATTATGCAGATTAAAGGTTTGAAACTGTTCTGTGTAGTGACATCACACGAAGCCCTCAGCAACCAGCGAAGCTCGTTAACATCTAAATTGATGCTGGACACAAAGTGACAGTGAATAAGTTTCACAGCAGAGTGTGAGTCCTGCTGCAGGGCAGCCTGTGGAGCAGCAGAGTGGAGCTGCCAGCAGATAGACATGTTCTCCTCAACATCTAATTAACCAGCGCAGGAGAAAGAGACGTTCATCAGATTATTTATTCAGCTGCTCCAGTTAAAACTGATAAACACTGGATATAAAACGTCGACAGAACCTTTAAACCGGAGTGTTAATGTGAAGACTGGAGGACTCAGGAACGTTCTCAAAACAACGCTCAGAAAACGTTTATCGGGTGTTATCAAGGCCTCAGATGAGCTTTAAAAAACACGTTCCCATTATGTGATCCATCAACGGTGGAACGTTTTGCCTTGTTGCTGAGGAACCTTCTTTTTTATAAAACGTTATCACAATGTTCCCTGATAGCAACAGAAGAACGTTCTCAAAACAGCATTGGGAAACATTCTCCAGACGCGTTCGAGGCCTTGGACGACGGAACGTTTTTTTACGCAGAACGTTCTTGAGGCGTTCTCGTGACGTTGTGTGTTGAGACGTGTTGTCTTCTGGTTGACGTTAAACACAGAAGCTGTGAAACGTTCCCACAACATTCCAGAATGTTACATGACAGCAACAACAGAACGTTTTGAGAACATTATGTCAGCGCCAAACATTTTTACAACGTCCTTCATGCTGCTGTTTTTCAGAGGAACCTTCAGGGACCTAAAGGGAACCTGACTGTGTTTACACCGTCCATATGTGTGGAGAACGTTCCCGTAACGTTCTCTTCAGTCCCACTCCACTCTGAGACCAGACTGTGGATGAAAGCAGCGCTAGCAGCGATTAGCGTGTTTTAAGCCGCTATAATGGAGGCTTAGCCCAGTGCTCCAGTTTCGGGGCACAGCGGCCATCTGGTCACCGGTTCTAAAGCCGGAGCGGCCAGAACAACAAGCCGCGGGTCAGAGAACAATGAGACGCCGACAAAGAGGAGCGGCGAGTCTGCAGCCTGTCCGGCTTAGTGCTGCGTGAGGTTCTAGAGAACGTTCTGGAAACATCTGGCTGATCCCACTGACCCACATTAGCGTCACCAGGGACGAGCTGCAGAACCACAGATGCTGCTCGCTCATGAATTATTTAACGTTCAGCATCCACAGAAACCTGATTCAGAAACTGAACTTAGAAGCTGCTGATCTGCTCCTCGGTTCTTTATTCCTGCCGTGTGTTCTAAAGCCAGAGGTTAGAGGACGGTACCGGGGCTGAAGGACGGATCAACATGTCAACATCAAATATGGAAAAATAAAGCGGCCCACGTCCTAAATGTTACTGTAGATGGATCTGGTTCTGCAGAGACACTGAGGCCGCTACATTAGACAGAAGGGAACTGAAACGCTGCAAAATATTAAAATAAAAAGTTTTATCAGCAATAAAAACGCTGCAGACTCCCTCTGAAGTCACTGTTTTATCTGTCAGGACGTCGGTGTGATCCCTTCTTGTTCTTGTTCCAGGTGTAATAACTCACTTTAATGCTCATGTGCTCTAGTTTTAAAGCCATTTACTCTTTTTAAACTTTATTTTAAACTAATACAGATCATCTGCTGTGGTGGTAAATTACACACCATAACTAGTAAAATGGAAAACTACAAAAACAAACTGTGAAATATAAATAAGTTATTTTTCGATATTTTACTCCAAATTCCCTTTAAAAGAAAAAAAAAAAAAAACTTAAAAAAACAAAACAAAATTTAAAAAATAGACCAAAAGTGTAAAAAAAAAAAAAAGCTTCAGTAAATAAAAGTTTATTTTTATAGAAATTAATTATATATTAATTATATTTAAGAATTTATATTTTACTGCAAATTTCCTTTAAAAAAAGAAAGAAACAAACAAACAATCAAACAAAAACAGTCCAAAGCTGTAAATAATCTGTTTTAATATCAACTCACCTTCTTGGTAACTTTACTTATGATTGAATTAAATGCTTTCTCTCACGTTACAGATTAGTTCTATTCATTATTATTCTAATGTGAGTTCTACTGTTTGTGTATCACTCTGTAGCTGATGGTGTGTTCAGGTGTTTGTAGTGTGACGTCTTTATTCTTCTTTAATTACAGTCAGTAGATCAACAGAAGGAGCTGCTGGCTGTTCAGGTCTAATTAAGGTCGATGGTTTGGGTTGTTTTGCTGCTTTTCTACATGTTCTCCTCACTGTGACGTATTTGTGACTCCTCGTTGTTTTCTGACACCTTTAATTATTTTAATCTCTGACTCTGAATCTCTCGCTTCACCTCGAGACGATCAAACGTGAGCTTCCTGCTGGTTTTCTGGCTCAGACTCTGCAGCTCAGACGGTTTGACCTTCAGAGCAGTTCACAGTTTGTCTCCTCGCATCTCGTCGGCTTTCCTCGTCTCTGCCACGACCCGGTTCAGGTGGACGCTCACCTGCAGCGTCTACGTGTCGACTGCAGAGCAGGCGGTGAAACGAGAAGCGACGGTTCCACAAAGACGACACGAGCAGAAAAAAACTCCCTCATAACCAGAAGAAGAGTAACGAGGAGGTGATGACCTGGATGTAGACCTCAGGTTCACACGTTGAAGGTTCAGCTGGAGGTCAGGCTTCGTCCATTTATCACTTCAACGCTCCTCACGCCGTCATTCTCACATTAATCATCGCAAACGTTGGACAGAACATCTGGTGACGGATATTACCGTAATGTCTGGACTACTGAGGCACCTGAATATCAGCCACACTGCTCTCTAAGCTGCAGGTGTCGATATTTACACAGAAAGATGTTTTAACCTTTAATTAAATCCGTAGCGGTAACATCCACAGATACGTACCGTAGAGGCTTTTTTCTGGACAGTTCCTGTAACACGGCTGGATAAGGAAATAAAACTCCAGCAGCCTATCAGGAACAGTCACTGATCGCTATCTTCATCTTCCTCCTGCACTAAAACCACCAAAGTCGTCTTCTTCAGTGTCTTCAGGAGCTGAACAGCCTCAGAATCACTTCGTCACTTCCTCAGTCTCTCTGTCGTCGTCGCTCTCAGCGTCACTTTGGTCTCAAGGCAAAGTCGTAAAAATCCATAAATTAGCCGCATCGTTGTTCAAAGCGTGTAAAAAAAAGTAGCAGCTTCTAGTCCAGACATTACGGTAATTTGAAATAAGACAGGAACAGAAACGGGAGACGTAACAAGACATCGTCAGGACGTGATTGTTTTACTTATTGTTAATCATCAGTCGGGCTCTTTAACGAGCTGCTATCAAGTTTGTTTTTAGCATTTAGCTCGTCAGTGCAACGTACCGTAATGTCTGGAATATAAGCCGCTACTTTCTTCACACGCTTTGAACGCTGAGGCTTAAACAACGATGCAGCTAATTTATGGATCTTTATGATTTTACAAACTTTCATACATCTACATCAGACAGAGTGAAATCTTTTATTATTTTCACTTTTTACTGATTTTTGTCCCTTCTGACCTGATAAATGAGGTCGTTTTGGCGATTTGTCGGCTCGACTTCGCAGTTTGAGCACAATTCAGCTCATAGTTTGTTGTTTCTGTTGCAGGATCTGGATCAGATGGGTTCAGATGTGTCATAAAATCAATTTGTTTGAATGTGGTGATCCACAGCTCGGGTTTTTGGTAAACGTTCCAAACACAACACATTATTAACGTCTCAACAACCATCTGAAGGTTTAAAATCTGACCATCGTCTCTGTTTTTTACGGTTTCTGGCTTGTTGGTGATGATGTCTTTGTATTTAGTTTGTTAAATAACATTTTAAACTCGTGGGTTTTGGAGGTTTAACGGAGAAGCGATGGAGGAGGAGGACTCAGGAGAAGATCTGAGTTCTTACTGGTTCAGAGTAGACCTGATTTGTCTCCATACAGTGACACATTTGAGTCATTTTGGACTATTTCTGATTAATTTTGAACATTTTTTGAGTCGCTATGGACACATTTTAAGTCCTTTTTGTCCAGTTTCAGGTTATTTTGGACCTCCTGAGTTGATGAGGACAAACGTGAGTCACTGTGAACACGGCCTGAACAGATCCAAATGACTGGATGTTCAATTTTAACCTCCTGTGAAGTGAAGTCACATAAAGCTGGTGATGTTCCGTCTCGTTCTCGTGCGTTCTGCTTCTGTTTTCGCCTCTCGTGAAGCCGTGAAGGGAAGAGGAGGCTGAACACGAGTCGAACCACAGCTGCTCCGAGACGCCGTGAAACATGCACGGCTGCATTAGCCAGTTTGTCTCTGCTGCCGTTTGAAGCTCTCTGCGCTGGAAGCCACAGATGTTTCAGAAGCTGCCGTGATGCAACTCGTGTGGCGAGTCCTGCTCAGCCTCCACAGCACGAGGAGAACCCGCTGAACCCTGCAGAGCGAGAGGCCTCGGCCGCTGCAGCGCTTTCAGGATCGCTGCACCGGCGCATGATTCTCGCCTGAAGTCACCGACGGTCGCAGAGAAATATCATCTCTGACGGCCAAGAGAGTTACGTCAGAGAGGAGCTGCAGATTAGGAACCGCCTCGGAGTCGCAGGACGTTCTGCACGAACCCAATTAACTCTGCAACTCCCTCCTCGTCCTCCAGGGTTCCTCTGGGTGTCGAGCATCGCCTCAGATTTAGTTCAGTTTATTGATTTGCTGTTTGGGATCCAAAGCTGAGTTCTGTGACGTGTCCATCAGCGTCTTTCCTCACGAGAATTAGATTGTTCTCTTTACACTTTTATTTAAATCACAAATCATCCTCAGAGGTTTTTACAATCGGCACAAGAAACCTGCAGAAGCTCGAGTCACAGAACTCCGTTAAACCCTGAAGCGTTTTCTGGAAGACGTGATTCAGTAAATAAAGAATATCGTAGATTTTCCAACCTGGACATTTTTCTATTTCCACCTTTAAAAACGCCTGTGAGGCCGTTTTAAAGGTTCAGTATCTCCAGACATGAAACTCCAGCAGCCTCTAAATGTGGTGAAAACACAGACTGGGTGGTTTCTAGCAGATCCGCAAAACCACATGGATCCAGCAGAAGTTTTCATTATTGGTGCTTAAAAATGGAAAAAAGTGCAAAAACTTCACAACATAATCAAACGGATGATCCACATCTCCCACCAAACACAGGCTTGGCTCTCAGAGTTTGTTTGAGACCCAAAACTAAAGTTCTGCAAATGTTTTAGGCAGAATTTAGAGAATTTCAGACCTAAAAATCATCTGTTTTCACCTCCAGAGAAACGTCTCACCAATGAAACCATTTTAGAGGTTCAGAACTCCCAGAACCAGAGTTTAGCAGATCAGTGACTGGATGGATCCAGCAGAGACCAAACTACATTATTGGACCTTAAAAGTGGAAAAAAAAAAGTTTTCCAATCCAGGCTGGTGCTGGTCCAGAGAGTTCCAGTCAGTGTCTGTCTATGAATGGATCCATGGTTCTACTAGAATCCAGTCTCTGGTCACATCTCACCATCTGTTGAGGTTCTAACATCAGTAGAACCTGATGTGGTGAAGTTGGACCAGACAAGGTTCTGGTTTTAGATGTTTAGACTAAATGTTGATGTGGATCA
>NW_007577927.1:584114-591542 GCF_000690725.1 Stegastes partitus
TGTTCTTCTTCTAAATTAATTTTCTTTTTCTAATTATTTCTTCGTTATTCTTCTTCTTCATAATTCCTCTTCATCACCTGTTCAGGTTTAGACTGAAGACAATCTAGAAGCTTCTGAAACAACACCTGAACAAAATACATCCTGCTCAGGTTTATTAAAATGTGTCTGACTGTGGACATGATCATTATTAGAATCTCCTAAAGATGCTAAAATAAATGTGTGTTTATCACTTTAAATGGATTCAGCTGCTCAGTTTCTCAAGTTCGGCCTCAGACTTCTTTCACAAGAGCTCGACTTTTGAACCAGATTTCATCAGTGTTGGTGAAATCGCAGCAGCAGGAGTCGAGTTTTTCCTTTTGTTGTCTGGAGTGACTCAACGTTTGGACGTCGGCTGAGACGATGATGTTGGCGGCTGGCGGCGGCGGACCACACGTGGAGGCTAACGTAGGCCGACAGCAGCCTCCTGTCGCCTCCACCTGCTGATTAGCAGCAGTGAAATGTCATTTTAATCCGTGCAGACTCGGAGCAGGAGGGCTTCACTGAGCGGAGGGGTTTTATTTAGTCCTGTCCATCAGAATTCCTTCTCGTTAATCCCGATTAATCCGGACTAATGCTTCTTTTGTCTGCTGACGCGTCAGCAGCAGCAGCAGCCTCCTTCTCCTGCTGCCCGTCTTCAAACAAATCAATTACGCAGGACGGTGTCGGTGCTTTCTGTTAACAAACAGGCGTGCTGGGATTAGGACACCACAATTAATCTAAACCGCACGTTTTATGTTCATTTACAGCGAGCGCAAACTGAGCAGCTGAAACGTTCTGTCGCCTCCACTGAGAACGCCGACGGGTCCATATGTCCTCACAGCCAGCTTCACTTCATGTGTAATCTCACATAGCTTCCCTGCAGTCGCTCAGCGAAGCCCCTCAGAGGGACGATTCGAGCAGCACAACAAACTTCCACTGGTAATCCCGGCCCAGTTCAGCTGTTCCATTTGTTGATGACGAATAATTAATGAGCTGACTGGTGTTCTTGTTCTTGGTGGACCATCTGGTTTCAGAGCAGCACACAAACTTTATCGGGGCGGCTTGTTTTCAAATCGGTTCTTTCAAGCTGTCAGCAGCAACACTGTGCGATTCAATTATATTTTTAAAATCAGTTTATTTCCACTTTATTGCTACACCTTGAAGCAGGAATTAGGACTTAAATCAGCCATCAGTCATAGATTCATATCTGTTAAATCTGTCTTAGTATGTCAGAGTCATCCAGCAGTGTCTACTGGTGTCCCACAAGGTTCTACTCTGAGCCCACTGCGATTTACATTATACATCTATGATTTAACATCTGTAGACTTGGTGTTTTTGTTCTTGTTGGACCACCTAGTCAGGACTGAAATTAGCTAAAGATAAGAATTACAAGTGTTAAATTAGTTTCAGTTTGTTAGAATCATACATTAGTGTCCACTGGTGTTCCACAAGGATCAGTGTTGGGCCCACTGTTGTTTACATTATATATCTATGAGCTCAATTGGTGTTTTTGTTTTTTTTATTATTTATAAATCATATATTTTTTGTATTAATGAATTTTGCTTTACTTCTACACCTCAAGCTGACCTCAGTGTAAGTTGGGACTGAAATCAACCAAAGAAAGTCCTAGAATTGTGTCTGTGAAAACGGTCTTAGAACGTCAGAATCATCAACCAGTGACCTCCGGTGTCCCACAAGGTTCTAGTCTGGGCTCACTGCTATTTACAGTACAAAACCATATAACTGAGCTGGGTTGGTTCTAGTTTTTGGCAGACCATCTGGTTTCAGAGTCAGGACACAAACTTTAACTCTGTGACTTGTAAACAAGTTGCTTGACGTGTGAATTAGGACCGAAATCAACCCAAGAACATCAAGTAAGTGTACGAAGTAAATTAGTTTCAGTATGTCAGAATCATCACTCCCATCTATGAGCTGAGTTGGTGTTTTTGTTCCTTATTTAGGGCGACTTGTTATCAGTTTGTTTGTTGCGTTTTTGAGGAGGAAGCTCCCAGCTGTCGGCAGCCATATTGTGTGATTGTAACAACAGTGTTTGTGTGGATTAGTTTCCACTTTACTTTTTCATCTCCAGCTGAGCTAAATGCTGAAATCACAGAAATAAATTTCTAGAATTATATCTTAAATATGTTGTAGTACATCAGAATCATCAGTCAGCTTCCAGCGGTGTCCCCCAAGGCTCTGCTCTGGGCCCACTGCTATTTACATTATGTACAATGAAATGTATCAGAACACCTACACTTTACTTTTACACCTTGAACTGTGAGTGAGTTTGGAATGGAATCAACTAAAGAAAATCCAAGAATTATAGGCGTAAAATCAGTTGTGGTGTGTTGGAATCATCAATCAGTGCTCACAGGTGTTCCACAAGGTTCTACACTGGGCCCACTGCTGTTTACATCATTAATTTGTCCTGGTAGTAAGCAGACAACTAGGTTTGTGGTAAACCAAAGGAGAGCTAGAAATTGTACCAACTCTTTTACAACTAAAAAACAAACGATGCCCTCTGTGCATTTTACAAGCGTCCAGCTGTGTCTTCATTGTTGGCTATTTGTTGCTTACCACAGGAAGTGAATATGTGGTGTGCTAACTTTAGCTTTTTGCTGCTGCACTTGAGTTAGCTCGTAGCATCATGGGACAGACACGAGGTCTTGCCGGTGGAAATCTTTGAGCTGTCGGGTAAAGATCTCAAACGTCTCAACACAGACTCTGCTGTGGTTTCCTTCAGCTGCCTGTAGATGTCGCTGCAGAGCCACATTCAGCTGCTAGCGCTTTAAAAACTCACTTTTGTCTGCGTGGACTCCTGTGTTGTTTGTTTCTGCTCCTCTGATGTAAACGAGCACAAAGTGTGCCTGGACCAGTGAGTCATGTTTGCTGTTCTGCCCGCCGAGCTGCAGATCCTCAGTCGACTCGTGTTCACGCCGTCGCTCGTTAAGCGATGTGAAACGCTGGCGGTGAGCAGACGGACGAGGTTTCTCATCAGAGACATTCAGCAGCTCTCAGGTCGGACGCTGCTCGAGCCAAAGCTAAAAGTTCTTGCAGTCTAAAAATGAGAAAAACAGCTGAAAGCAGGATGAGAGCAGGTTTGCAGGGATTTTGCATTTTCTTGATAATGAGCAGATAGAAGCTGAATCTAATTAGTTTGTTTATTAAATGACCTCCCGCATGTCGTCTCCTGTTTAAAATGAAGAACGCCTCCTTTGTCACCGTCTCAGGAATGAAAAATGGACCAAATCAACCATCTGATGATATAAATCTGATGAAGAGATTGTGAACGGTTCTGATGCTGGACCGCTCTTCATTTGCATTTTTAGGGAAACATTTTCTGCTGAACTCTGCCTGATATCTTCAATTTGAAACGCTGGTTCTGGATCGTATACGAGGCGTCCTGTGTTCTGGCAACGCCTTTTAAATCAACACATATATTTTGTTGTTTCACCATCAGCCAGAAAACGAAAAAGCTGCTTGAAGTATGTTGAGAAACGCTCGTCTTTTAACCCAAACTCTGGTATTTCCATCAACCAGAACACGTAGTTTTAAGGCCTAAACCGAACTGACTCTGAGTCCAATGAGAAACCTCCCAGAACGGATGCAGAAGCTGCGTTCTGGTGTTTAACGCTGAGGTCCGTTCGTCGTCTTCGATGCCGTCAGAGTCCACGTTCGCCCAAAACGTTGATAAAACTACCGTGCAAACGTCCAAGCGACACCAAAACCGAACCACGATAACCAGCTTCCACTGAGTTATCGAGCAGTTTCTGACGCTAACTTTACAATTTGTGCAAAAATCGGATCCCTTTTCTGTGGATTGCTGCAGAGAGGTTGAGCTGCAGGGGGCGCTAGAGGCTACATGACCGGAACAAACAATAAACGTTTTCATCTGTATGAGAGAAAAACGTCGTCTGGAAGGTTCTGATTTTACTCTCATGTGAGACAAAAACAGTTTAAGAAACGTCATAACTAGAAATAACTTCTTTTTGATAAATTCAACCTCAGACGAGCTTTAAGTGTTTTTTCTTCATATTTTTGCTGCGATTAAAACGTCTGTCCTGAAAACAGACAAACTGTTTCTTTTAAAGCATAAATGAACGTTCAGTATATTCGTCGTGTTTTTCGATAAAACGCTTCAGAGACGACGACGAGGTTTTTGTTTTATTTCTTTTCTCACCGACCAGAACAATTATCGCTTTTAGCTTTTCTTCTTAATTTGCGACACAAACCAGGAGTTCCTGTTCTGGAGGGAGGAAACAATCGGACCCTGCCTCGGCTGTTGTTTAGAGGATGTGGGTCGGCTCTGAATTGCGGCGCATTCGGGCTTTCAGAGCCACAGCGGCGTCCCGAGGCCTCCGTCTGCTAATGCACTTATGCAACTGTCAGGCTTTGACTCATCCTGCAGCACGGCGCTTTGTTCCCTGCTGCAGACGGACAGACGGCCGACCCGAGGAGGGACGGCTTCCCTCTCAGCTCAGACCCGGTGAGGCCGGGATCCCACGTTCAGGCCCGAGTTGGTGCAACACGAGGCTTCGCTCCGACCCGACTGGAGCAGACAAGACGCTGTGTTACGGTAGCTCTAAATCTAGAAGCTGATAAATGACTGAAGGCAGCAGTTCAGCCGCTGATGGAGTCCAGTGTGTCGCTGCAGGAGGTTCTGATAACTGCTGGTTCTGCCGACCCGAGGAGAGCAGCTTCATCTGGTGTAAACTAACACAACACGTTAAATGAAGTAGTTCTGTTGACGTCTGAATGACTTTAAGTCGTTTTCCTCCAACAGAGCTGCTCGTCTCACGATTACCGCAAAACAAAGCCCAACATCTGACGGGTCAGGTTCTGATAAATCGTTTATCCTCTAGAGGTGATGGAGCAGCCGACAGGTCCGGTTGAATCATCAGAGGAGCTTCACACAAGACAAGAAACACAAGAAGTTGTTGTTTTTCCTTTTAGGGCAGCGTTTAGTGATCGAGCAGCCGCTTGACTGATCGGATGAGAAATGATTTAGCTTCATTAGAAACCAGTAAGAACAGAACCAAACGGACCTTTAAACCATCTGAACCTGAAACCCGTCGGCTGATTTGTTGTCTGTAAAGATTACACCATTTATCAAAAACGTCAGATTTTCAAAAATCAAACGGTCCTTAAACGCATCGTGGGGACAAAAATCAAATCTAAACTTAAAATAATTTAACTTTCAACCAAATCATTTTATTCTGTGTGTGTCATTAAAACCACTGCCACATACTGTAAAATATACAAATAAAAATTCTGCCATGATAACAGAATTATATACATATACATACATATACATACATATATATATATATATATATATATATATATATATTAAAGTGTGAAACCGTAAAAACAGAAAAAATCTGTGAAAATAAAGTTTTTTTAAAAAAAAAATTAAAAACCTGTAAAACACTGAGAATAATATGAAATAAATTAAAAAGTTTTACTGTGGACGTTATGCACAAGTTTGTTTTTCTCTGATTAACACGTAAATTGAAACATTTTTCTGTAATTTAACAAAACAGGAAAAATCTGTAAAATAACAGAAAACTGATCCATAAAATGACATTTAATTAAGTCTGAACCTTAATATTTAAATTTCTATTTACTGCCACTTTTCACTAAAAATGTTTGTTTGTTTTTAACCGTTACTAACTAACTAACTAACTAACTAACTAAATAAATAAATAGTTTCTTCTGTGATTTTACTGGATTTTATTTGTAATTTAACAAAGCATTAAAAAATCTGTAAAACAACAATTTAAAACATTTTTATACTTTAATGAGCATGATGCTCCATCAGCTGATATAGAATATTTATATTTTTGTTGATTTAAATACAGTAAAAAACAAACAAACAAGAAAACAAACAAAAAACAATCAAATGTTATGAAAGAACAAGTTAGTATTTAAAAAAAATTAAATTAAATTAAATGTTTTTATTTGGACATTATTTACAGTTTAGGCTTTTTTTTTTTCTTTTTAAACATGTAATTTGATGCTTTAAAAAAACTAAACAATAAAAATGTGTAAAAAAAACAAACAGTAAGTTTTACACTAATGTCTAAAATCCTAATTACAGAAAGTTTGATCAATGTCGAGAACATACGATGCATTTTTATTGATTTTAGGGACAAAATATCTGCTGCTGTTGCTGATAATTGACTTTATTTCTGTGATTTTAATATTTATAATTAATTATCGGCTGCAGCTCAATGAAGCAGAGAAAATAAAGGTGACGTTACTGTACGGCCTCCTGCAGCGTCTGTCGTCTGTTTAAAGGACAGAAGCTGAATCCGTCCGTCCAGTAGAACCACAACTAAAACCAGCTGCCTCGGTCCAGTAGACCCAGAACTAAAACCAGCTTCCTCGGTCCAGACGTGAGGTTCTGCAGCAGCCGAGTGTTTCTGACCGAAGGCGAGCGTCAGCAGGGGGACGAGCAGAACGTGAGGATCATCATGTCACCTTCAGAGCTTCCTGCAGAGCCACATGTTTTATTCACGGCGCTGAGTCAGCAGCGGGTCGAGCGGCGCTGCAGAAACACACCAGACCCGTTTTAACTGCTGGTTGTCAACCCGCTGGAGTCGCTCAGGTTTCGCTCTGTCACTGGTCCGACTCGAGAAGGTTCTACAGACGTCGGCTCATCTCAGGATCTCTGCTGTCCAGATGATGCACGGCGTCCAGAACAGCTCCAGACTGGCCCAGTATGACCCGAAACTGACCAGTTAGGAGGTTCTGGTGATGGTTTTAATACACGGGTCCACTTCCGTGCTGCTGTGGGTCCGTCTGACACTGAACCCAACGGATCCGTTTAAACAGCTCCACCTGAACCTCTGTGGTTCTGTGACGGTGGCGCTGAGAGTCCAGACGTCCACCTGATGCTGAACAGAACCGGCTGCAGCTGATCCATGTCGAGTTAAAGACCTGCTGCTGACCGGCACACGTGGACGACGTGTTCCTGTGTGGTGCTGCTCCGTCTGCTGTGTTAACGTGTTCATGTGTTCATGTGTTCATGTATTCATGTGTTAACGTGTTCATGTGTTCATGTGTTAACGTGTTCATGTGTTCATGTGTTGATGAGGCTGAACTCTGCTGGTTCTCTGCTGGTTCTGTTGACTTCCTGGTTTCCTCCATCGTTCTTCTCTCCGTCTGAACGAAACCATCCATTCCTGCAGCTCTCTTTGTGGAACGTATCGGCTGCGTGCTTTTTTTTTAGCGTCCAAATGTCATTAGCGCGCCGACAAAGCGAGTGCGTGGGATTGACCCGCCGCTCCGGCCTTTGTCTGGCCCACAGATTATGGAGCCATTTCATATTTCAATTTCACTCCTCAAATCCGCTCTCAGCTGGATGCAGCCGCAGTTTAAAGCCGGCTGTGGTCTCAACTGTCAGAG
>NW_007577927.1:592262-606366 GCF_000690725.1 Stegastes partitus
AGGTTTACTGCTGCTGCGTCTGTCCAGGCCGCAGAGGAACAACATCTGAGCAGTGAACCGTTGGTGCTGCTGCAGCTCTGATTGAAAGTGAAGCTGCTTCATGCTGCAGAGCGACGCGTGTTTGATGAATAAATCCATCGATCCTTCAGGCTGCTTCCTCTGTTAGCCTCTGAGCTAAAGCTGCTGCAGCGTTTACTCCTGATCTGACTTCAGATGTTCTGGTTTAAAGTCCTGATCTGACCCGCTGGGTTAGAGGGTTAGGGTCAACCCAGACTCTGGAGGCACACAGTGTTGTGTTGTTGTTGTGTGTTGTTGTGTTATTGTGTGTTACTGTGTTGTTGTGTTATTGTGTTGTTGTTGTTGTTGTTGTTGTTGTGTGTTGTTGTTGTTGTGTGTCCAGCAGGCTGACGGAGCAGCGCTGAAGGCTTACAGCTGCCTTCTGTCCTTTAACCCACTTTTTATCCATCACACAGATTAACATGAGCTGCAGGAAATAACAGACGCTCTTATTGTGGAGGGAGCTGACAGGAAACAGAGTGAATGAATGAATGAATGAATGAATGAATGAATGAATGAATGAGGCTCAGATTAAAGAAGGAAATTTGAATTTATTCGATTTGCTTTTGAGGAAATTCAGAAATCTCACTAAAGAAGACAAAACTGTCAAAAAGGTGAAAATGTGACAGAAGAAGTCGTTTAAATAACAAAAGATGTCAAATTGATTAAAATAATAACAAATGTCTGTAAAATCATATTTTCCAGCTTCTTAAAATTCACTAAAAGTAAAATAATTCATTAGTACATATACTCATTTTGCATGTTTTTCACCTAAAAAAAATCTAATTTTATTTAAAATATCTGTGAAGAATCATTTTATTGTTATTTTTTACATTAAACATTTAAACCAAGATGTTTTTTTCTGTGATTTTACTTTTAATTAAACTTAACAGTGAAAATCAGTAAAAAGTGAGTTTAAAGCTTTCATATATTCACTTTATTGTGCATCATTTTCTTTCTTAAATAACTTCAAATATCTGCTTTTGTCCTTCATGTATATATATTTTAAACAAAGGCAAATATCTGCAAATATCTTTAAATACAAAAAAAAAGTGATTTTACAAACAAATGTTTGTTTATTTATTTTTTACATTCAGAAAATGAACAAACATGTATTTAGCAAAACAAGAAAACATCTGTAAAATGTGAGTATCAATGTTATAATTAATCTATGTTATTGTATATAAAGTCCTTTTTAAAATAACTTCAAATATCTGTTAAAAAAATTAAACTAAAAATGAATAAATTTAAAAAATAAATCACATAATTTTTTTTTTTCTTTTTTCTCCTTTATGTTTTTTTTTGTTTTAAATAATGGAAAATATCTGCAAATATTTTTCATTAATTTAAACACAATAAAACAAATAGTGTGATTTTATGAAGAAATATTAGTTTTTATTTATTTATTTTTTGCATTCA
The DNA here is from genome assembly GCF_000690725.1 of Stegastes partitus. Lineage (NCBI taxonomy): Eukaryota > Metazoa > Chordata > Actinopteri > Pomacentridae > Stegastes > Stegastes partitus. Next base: position 593,739 of record NW_007577927.1, read on the forward strand.
ACACATTTTTATGTGATTTTATTATTATTATTATTGGTATTATTATATTTTTAATTTAACAAAACAGGCAAAATTCATTCATTCATTCAAATTTGACTTTAAAAACTATCACATCACTGCTTTAACTTCTTCAGATATTTAGGTTTTCTTTAAAATAATTTCAAATATCTGTCAGAATAATATATTTAAGTCCAGTTTTAAAAAAAATTCAACATAAAGGAACAAACGTAGAAAACGGAGATTTTAGATGTGATGATTATTTACATTTTAAAATTAGATTCTGTAAAAAACAAAAAAAAATTCTGTTTCTTGCTGCTCGTTTTAGATCAAATCTAGTTTTTATTTAATCCTTTATTATAAAATAAGAACAAACCAGAATCCTCTGAATGCTGGTATCACACAGGCTGATGCACGTGTAGAAGTTCAGGTTTCTTCTGGTTTCTTTGGAGGTAAAAACAGACATTTATATGTAAAAATGTATAATCTTATATATATGTGAAAGCAGAGACATTCATATTGTACAGAGCTGATGTTGCACCACAGTCACATTTTTCTTCTTCTGCAGTTTATTTGCGTTCGACGTGTTTTTCTGAGCTGCACTGAGCAGGATGTGGATGTGTTTAGTTCTGCGTGTCCATCTGCTCGTTGCCTAAATCCCTCGACGTCCAGCCTCGTGCTCCTCTTTGACCTTCAGCCCATCTCCAGCTCCTCTCCTGTCACTGGGCTGAAGCTTCGGGCCTCGCGGCGCTTCGTTCTGCCTCCTGAGTGACTCCTGACAGGACGAGCAGCGACGCCGAGGACCAGATAAAAGCTCGTCGACCTCGTGTGAGATCAGCAGAGGATAAATCTCTACCATGGAAGCAGCAGCTGGTCGCTGCAGCTCTTCCTCCTAAAGCTGCGTCTGAAGCATGCTTCTGCTTCTAAAGAGACGTTTCCTGTCGGATCTGAGGCTCAGTTTCTCCAGACCATCCTCTCTCTGTCACATCTGTTCATTAATTCCTGTTTTACACCAACTTACCAACGTCTGCTCTAAAAAAAAAGCAAAAAAAAAAAGCATCAAATCAGAGCCAGAAGCCGTAAAAACAGAAGTAACTGTCAGATGTTCAGTTTTCTAATGGTCCCTGAACGTGTCACGGGTAAACTAATCTGAGCTTGTGATTATTTCTGCTACGTGTCACATTTAAAAATAAATCAGGAATCAACTGTTTGCTCTCATCAGGTTCCGTCAAAAACAAAAAATTCTCTGTTTTTCGGTGCAAATGTGAAACTTTGAGCGACGTCGCTGCGACCGACGGTCACGAGACAAAAAATCTAGAGACCGACCTGCAGGCAGGGTTTCCACAGAGCATATTTAACCTTTCACGGTTTGTTTTTTTCACAAAAAACCACAAATTCCTCCAGTTAGAATCACGAGTTTCCTTCTCAGCTTCGGTTTTTACGTCTCTCTGAGTCACATCCGTGGCCTCGTGTTCATGATGTCGTTCAAACATCCGACCGACTTGTGAAGGTGTGTTTACTTTAAATCCATCAGAAAACCCGTCGATCAAAAGCGGACGTTTGGCGTCCAGGAATAACGAGCAGCGGCTGAATCGAGGCGTCCGGTTCGCTGCTTGTTTCATTACTGACGTTTGTCTCGGAGGGAAACGGGCCGAGCGTGAGTCAGGACGCGAGGCGAACGGGACGAAAACGGACATGAAGAAGCAGAGCAGACGGGTTTTATTTTTATTTCAGCTCTGGGGCTGCTCACAGCGTTTCTCGTCCTCGTGGCTCTGAAGGTCTCTGCAGACGTCAACGCCGCCAACATGGAGTCTGTCCGCCGTAGCGCCGCCCACGTGCTCTCCATCCTCATCGCGGCTAAATGTCGGCGCCGGTTTGGGGTGGAGGTTAGAAAACCGGCGTTTAAATCGGCCTGATGTCGGTTTGCTTCCCTGCAGCTGACGATCTGAGTGAAGCCGAGTGTTGGAGAGACGAGCTCAGAAGCTTCGGCTCCTGAATCCAGACGGAGCTCCACGAGCCTCTCAGGTCCGATGGAGTCGCGTTGAGGCGGCGAGCAGCTGGTGAATAAAAGATCTGCAGAATAAAGTCTGAACACGTCAGTAGCTGCTTCCTTCAATCTGACGCCTCAGAACAGAATCAGAGATTAAACCAGTTTGATTGGTTTTTATTGGTTTTCATTGGTTTTTATTGGTTTTTATTGGTTTTTATTGAGACGGCGGTGAAGCTGCAGAAACAGCTGCAGTGAAGTTAAACCATCAGCTCAGACCAGTCTGTTGGTGGATCCACTGGTTTCAGTGACTGCAGCCTCAGAGTGAACACTTCCTGGGTTCTTTCCTCTGTGAACGTCTTTGGACCGAACCAGACGTTGGAGGAACCTCTGATCCACGTGGTTCTGATGAGTGCAGCTTTAAAGCTTCTCACCAGTTTCCCTGAAAAGACTGAAAACAACCGAAACCCTGAAACCAGGAGGATGCTCTGCTGGTTTATCAGTGATTTATTGGTGATTTATTGGTAATTTATTGGTGATTTATTGGTGATTTATTGGTGATTTATTGGCGATTTATTGATGATTTATTGGCAATTTATTGGTGATTTAGTGGTGGATTATTGTTGATTTATTGGTGGTTTATTGGTGATTTATCGATGATTTATAGCTAATTTATTGGCGATTTCTAGGTGATTTATCTGTGATTTATTGGTAGTTTATTGCTGATTTATTCGTAATTTATTGGTTATTTATTGTTGAAATTGGTGAATTATCGATGATGTATTGCTGATTTATTGGTCATTTACTGGTGATTTATTGTTGATTTATCGGTGATTTATTGCTGATTTATTGCTGATTTATTGGGGGTTTGTTGGCGCCGGTCTGTCTGATGTTTACGGTCCACGGCGCCGCTGATGGAGGTGTCTGTCTTCAGAGGATCCTTCTGAGCATGTGCAGGTTTTCTGTGGCGGCCTGAAGGCCGAACACGAACAGATCGGTTCAGTTCTCGGCTCGAGGCAAACAGAAGAGACCTGAGGGTTCCTCCAGCCAACATCTGGACCGAGCTTCCTTCCCCGTGGTGACTTCAGGGCTCAGCGCTCGAGTGTTTTTAGTGTTTCAGCAGCCAAAGCTTTTATTTTAGTGGTTTAGTGGAAGTGGAGGTCAGATGGATGAACTCAGTCGGTTATCCACTGAAATCAGTCCAGTGTTTTAAAACTCAACATCTCTGCAAGACATTAATAAAAAACTACATGTCTGGGATGATTATTAGATTTTAATCAATATTGTCTGTAATTTAACAAAAACAAAAAGAAGGTAAATCTACAGAATAATCGTTAAATCTGTAAAATACGTAATTATTCTTTCAAATAACTGAAAATATTAGAAAATAACTTCAGAGTTAAAGACAGTAAACAAATGAAATCTGTAGTTTTATGGTCGGCTGTAGAAAAACAACAAGTTGCTGTTTGTACAGATGCATGTGGACCGCATCACGGTTCTGTCCTGTTTTTATGGTTCTTTATTCCTACAGCTGAGGACTTTTAGAAGCCGGTCGGTGACTCGTGCAGCTCCACTGGTGTCACGTCGTTGTTTTAGTTGTTCTTTAACATGAAGCCCAGACTTTAAGCAGAACCGGTCGCTGCTGCCTCCTGGTTTACATCCACGTCGTCCGTCTCCTCCTGGAGCTGCTCGCCGTCCACCGCCGGAGCGCCGTCCACCGCCGGAGCGCCGTCCACCGCCGGAGCGAGGTGCAGGCGAGTGGTTTCCCCGTTCAGCCTATTAATAGCAGCGAGCAGATCTCCACGCTGGCTCGGTCCATCTGGGCAGCGGCCCGTTATGTGGGTCGGTGTGTCGGCGCCGTGGCCCAGTTCTGGACTCCTGTTCCTTCTCCACTTTGTTTCATCAGGCTGTGAGCTGCTTCGTGCTCGTCGCCACATGATCACATGAATAAATCAGTGAACACGAGCAGAAACCATCATCCTCAGCTACAGAACACCGGCCTCGATACGCCAGCGCCCGCCTGCTGCAGAGGTCCAGACTGTGGCCATCAAAGGAGGACGTTAGAGGGACCGGGTCCAGGTCTTCGTTAGGAGGAGGTCCTCCTGCAGGGCGTCAGTGTAGAAACTCGTCTGTGGGCAGTTTGAGCTTCAACAGAAAGTCGTGAACTTCAGTTTCCATCCACCTGTAAAGACCGTTCATACCGAGGAGGTCCGATGGCTCGTAGAACTCTGAACCTTCTCTGGTGTTGAAGTTTAGCTGAACTGCAGCGATTCTGTCCAGAGGAGTCAGAGATAAACCAGAAGCTGGTGGACAGAACCAGAAGAACCCGACTGAGGAGGACATTTAACCAGATATGAGCATTTCTGTGTGAACATGTCTGAGCCAGAACATTCAGAGTTCTGGAGTCGCTGGTCCTGCGTTCTTCATCTCTCCTCTGAAGACCTACAAGCAGCTCCTCTGTGGGTCTCATGCAAACACTCGATCCTCTGTGGACTCGCTGAAGCTCTGACTCTCACTCCAACATTCACATTTCCTTCTTTTGTATGCTTTTGAACCCGACGCTCGGCTAAACACGCGTGTAGAACGTTTCAGATGCATAAAACATGAGCTCTGCATTAGTTTACAGGAGCACGGCCGTCCATTAGGAGGCTTTAAGGAGGAATTATGCTGCTTTTCCTGCCTGCTGTGTTGTTGTGTGTGTCACATGCTGTCGGCTGCACGGACGAAGCTCCATGAGGAGAAGTTGTGGACTGAAGGAGCTCATGATGTTCCTCCTTAGCTGTGTGAGAAGCTGCAGTTTGGTTCCGGTGATGATCACCTTTAATACTTTAATACAGAGCAGGTGGAAAAAAAGGTTTAATTAGAATTTAAAGCTTCACTTTATCACCTGAAACACTAACAAACCTCTGAGATGTTCCTGGAGGCCACGGGGACGGAGGAGGCGTGTGATTGGCTGTTAGTGGAGCATCTGGTGCGTTCAGGGGAATCTGATAAAACGCCCATCGTGCTCGTCTCTAACTCGTGGCCTGCTGGCATCGCTTTCTCATTTCTTCTGTTTCTGACTTGTTTCATTCAGACGTATCGCTCTGAAGGATGCACTCTGATGTGATAGAAACCTGATCTTTCTGGGTTTATGGGATGTTCGGGATCCATATTCTGTCTGACTCGGACATTTCTGCAGGATGGAGCACAAATAGAGAAGGTTTCCGTCGACGCTGCCTCCTGGGCCGTTGGGATGCATCACATCAGGCCGTCAGATGTCTGCAGGACCGTAGACAGCGTCCTGGCTGCAGACCTCCGTTTCTCGCTAATACAGTTTAACGTCTTTACTCGCTGTTGCCATGGCGTCGGCCTCTTTAAGCATTCGAGCCGCATCCGGAGATGAGATGGATGATGAGATGGTTTGCTTTATTAAACGTCTCGTCAGGAATCTGCTCGATTATCAGCAGCAGCAGCACATTCACATGTGACGACATCACAGCCGCTCTGATCAGGACCTGGACAACCATCCGTACATGTTCATCTGTGTGTCGGTGGAAACTCTACGCCGTGACTCGTACGCGTCTCCTCGTCTAAACACAACAAGTTATTTTACTCTCTGCAGTCGTGACACGAGTTGAAAATAGCCTCGATGGAAAAAGTGTCCTGTGATCACGATGAAACTCTGAACTGTGCTTTGAGAGAACAGGTGGGAGGAGGAGGAGGAGGAGGAGGAGGAGGAGGAAGGAGGCGAGCTCCAGGTTCAGACCAGATGAAACCATCACAAGGTCGAGACTAAAAGAAGCTCCACTGGAGAGACGAGCAGAGTGTCGGTGAAGGTGGTGGTTGGTGCTGCAGAGGTCAGAGCAGGACGAGGATGAACCTGGACTCACCGACGTCGTCTCTGATTGGACCGGATCGGTCTGGTAGACGTCGTGCTCTTTATAAATAGACTTTAACCTCAGCGAGCCTCTTCGCTGTACAACATCTCGCTGAAGTCACTTTTTGTTTTTAACTACATCATTCAACTCAGAACTTTATCGACAGGCCTCCGGTAAACACGACGAGTTCGAACCTGAATGAATTTAATGTTAAAATCTCCTCAAATTGAGTTTTTAAAGCTTCTATATGTGAGATTTTGGACATGAATGTCACATCACTGCAGCAGAGGTCACTGGAGGTCAGTCAGGAGGGACGTCTGCTGACTTTATTGACAACAAGACGTTTACAGTCAGGGTTAACAAACTCCTGGAAGCATGAAGATGTCACCGTTCTGGCTCTGATGATGAGCGTAGCTTCATTTATCACCTTAAACTTGTGACGTCTGCCTCAGTTACCTTTTAAATCTCTTGATGACTTTATTTATTCAGCTTGAGTTCAGGTAGCGCTGCTCTCTGAGGCAGCAGCACGTTCAGATGATTAAAGTGTCAGAAAACGTCATCCTGGAGGAGAAAACTACAGAACCGAAGACTTCTGGGTCGTTTTCTTCCATGAAGGCGGCTTTAATTGATTTTATCACATGTTCACATGTGAGCTGAGTTCAGGGAACGAGAGAAGCCACGGCAAGAGCACGGCAGCTTCTCCGACGGACGACGATGAAGAAACGAAACGAGACTCTCGGGGTCGGACGGGTTGTGTGTCGATGACAGAATCCAGTGCTGATAATAACAGTGGAGACAGATGACAGACGGCGACGATGATACGATGACAGATGGTGACAGTGAGACGAAGGCAGACAGACACAAACTGTCGCCTCCAGCTGTCAGGTGGGTTCTGGCTGCCAGAGGATCAGGAACCAGAACCTCCAGGAGTCATAACGCAGAGCAGGACTCACACTTCAGGTGATGCTCGACAGAACGCGGAGCTTTTAGCAGGATGCGTCCTGATTGGCTGCTTTGAATGTGTCAACCCTCACTGTAGTGTTTTTAATGTAATCGACTGAATGAGGTGCATCAATCACATACAAGCCACACGTTCAGTCTGAAACAGAACCTGGTCAGTCTGAAACAGAACCTGGTCAGTCTGCTAGCGCTCCTTTAAAGGTGCTGCCTTCAACATTCAGAACCACCGAATGTCGCCGAAGCACCGCCGTCTCTGACCAAAACTAAAGGTCTGTACACAATAAGTATTCCGACCACAGCTGTTAGCCTGCGCTAGCATCGTAGCATACATAAAGAAAGTTCATCCTAACCTGACCTGGGTCCGTTCACTCTGCACCATCTGCTCCAGTCCGAGTCCACTCGGGTCCATGACACACAGAAATGCTGGGATGAAAATGTTGAATGATTCTCTGAACAAATCCGGCTTCATCGATCAGTAACGGATCCGTTTATATCACACGAGTGGCCGTTTGTCGTGTGTCGATGTTTCAGTCTACGGACACGTTGTCTGAGCAGCAAACACGTCGCCGATCCCGGTTTACCTCAAAAACAACATTTATTTATGGAGCTCATGAACCTCCTCAGAGTCTCTGTCATGGTCCCGTTGCTGCTAAACTCCCACAATGCTCTCTGCTGCCACCATGAGCTGTAGTCTGAGTGACGCCTCCTCTGGTCTCTAAACAGTGAGAGGCTCCACCTGGTGGAAAAACCAGGTACTACAGCTGGTCTACGGTATTAACCTGTAATTACAAACACACTGGTTTTTGTGAGACTGAGAATGTTTTGTGGACCGATCCATCCACCCCGACCTCCTCCCTACAATGACTCCGTTATTTATTGAACCATTCGGGCAAATACTGAACTGTCTGTCGTACACAGCTGCTCGACCAAACCAACACTGTCCACATTTTAATCAACAGCATCAGAAGTGTTTCTTTGATGCCCCATCGTTTTCTTTATTGGTTTTTTTCCCTCCACCTCTCTGCTAGCTGCTGGAGTCGACTCCATCTTCACCTCCATCCCTGTTCGCCGCTGACAAACCAATAATCGCCTCTCGAAATGAAACACATCACTGGTGCGTGACTCGTCTGACTGTAAAAATATCAACGTTCTGAATGTCCCAGACAGCAGACGCTAATAACTCCAGGATTTATCTGGATTTACAAACTATTAGTGCGACAGTTGCAACAACAGGCGAGTGTTAAATATAGACGGAGGCAGACGGGTCGACGAGGCGGCGACTCGGACATGAAGTCATCTCTGTCTCGGGGCTGATTGGAGTCGAGTCCTGGAGCACAAAGAGACTTTATGAAAACAGTTGATGGACAAAGACGGACTCAGACGAGTTCAGAGCTGCTCTTGTTCTGCATTCAGGCGGACCGCGGCCCGAGCTCGCCTCACGCTTCGGCCTCGATGAAGGCCGGAGAGGGAAACGCACCGGTTCTCCTCCAGGCTGCAGCTTCATCTCCGACCTCCTGCTGATCGGTTTACGTTCGTCGTCCTGGATCAGAATGAGGCTGGAGGCCACGACGAGCAGCATCAGTCTGTGTTTGACCGACGTCGAGGTTATTTCTGAACATTTGACAAACAAAAAGTCTCTGAGACTGAAGTCAATAAAAAAACATCCACATGTATTCTTTTATTTGTGTCTCATTTGTGTCGTTTTTTGACTCTTTTCTGTCTCCTCGTGTCTCGTTTCTCCTGCTTTTCGGTCTATTTTCTGCCGTTAGCGTCTTTTCGTGACTCTTTGTCTCGTTGTGGTCATCCTGTCTCCACATGTTGTGGATGTTTTACCGTCTTGCCAGAAACCGTGAAAACAAAACGTGGTTTTCCTGCTGCATGTTACTGCATTAAATCGATCTGTTTTTGTCTTTTTTTTTTTTCTTTTTTTTTTAAATCTCTTCAAGAGGCATCACATTTTCATGAATTAACTGATTATTTCTTACAATACTAGTCAACAGACGTATTATCTGATCAACAGCTAATCCCAGTTTTTTTAAACCACATCAACTCTGGTTGGAGATCATTAACCTCCACATCAGTCGTTGCCGTGGCGCCCGTTGCTAGCCAACGCTCTCCAGTCTGAGTAACATCACAGACTCCAGAAGAGATGAAAGACGCGTTCTCAGGGCGCCTCAGAAGCATTCGAGTGTGAGAATCTTTTCCCAAACTTTATTTTTTTCTCCATCTCAGCTCTGAGTCGACCTTAAACTGCCGCCTTGCATCCTGCCTCTGCGCTCCGGCTAACTGTGCTGCGAACACGAGGTCAGCGCTCAGAAGCTCACGAAAGGCTTCTTCCCTCAGGCCAGCGCAGCACTCTGACCTCCCAAACACTCGGCCTCGTCTTCCCTCCCTTGCACGGCTCTATTTATGCGCTTGCGACCTGTTTTACTTTCTCGGTCTGTTTATCTGGAGTGTTTGGCCTTTTGTTTCTGTCGCAGCCGTCTTCGGAGGTGTTTGTGTTGTTGTTGTGTAACAGTCAGTAGAACAGCGTCTGGTTGGGCTGCTGGTAGTTAGCATCCTGCTCTCTGGTTGGTTTAGTCAGTGCTTTGCCAGGTTTGATGGATTTTAATGTTAACTCATGTAAAAACTGCATCATCTGCCCTCTGATTACAGTCCGGCGGCTGTTTGTGAGGTTTAAATGTTTGCGTCACAGATCACCAGACTTAGCAAGCAGAGGAAAGATGAGAACGAAGGTGTTTCCTGGTTTACGGCTCGGCCAGAACTTCATCTGATCATCCAGAACGAGTCGTGATGTTTAGTGGGATGCTGTTGGTGTGGATCTGCTCTGTGCTGCTGAATCTGTGGATCAGTTAACGAACGTGCTGCTCGATTAATCAGTGAAAACCTTCCTCTCTCTGTCCCACTAACCGTCACCTCTCTGTCTTTTCCCTCGCAGTGATCTGCAGCTTCCGAGGCTCGGTGACGCAGGGCTTGGCTCTGGAGGTCGGGGAGACGGTTCAGATCCTGGAGAAGTGTGAAGGTAAGACTTTTCCCCCGACAGGAGTCTGCAGGAGAGGCTGAGGAGGCAGATGTTTCAGCAGCAGCAGGAAACGCTGCAAACGTCCTCCAGGCTTACAGACCTTCCAGCTTCGGTTTGGATAAAACTTCAAGAAACTTCATTAATCTGATGGTTCTTTATGTTTTTGCCGTTTCTGGCTGAAATACGCCTCCTGAAAGCCTCTGCTGGGTTTGGACTTTAAACACAGTGTGAATACGTTCCCATTAGCGTTGGTCTGTAGCCGCTGCGTCGGCTGCATGTCGGTGCTTTAATTTACACAAACAGCTCCTCAGTCGGGTCCTGAGTTCCTCCTTCGTCACCTCCAACTAAACGTGTTGGTGCTGTTCCAGAGTCTGGTGCTGTTCCATGTGGTGCAGGCAGCAGCAGCAGCTCCATCCCGGTCCACAGAACTTCACGAGGCTCCAGATAGAGAAGCTCCTGAATGTGACAAACTAGTAGAGTCTGATGGAGCCGCCCGAGGCCTGATGGCAGTCATGAGCTCCGACTACCAGGACCGAGCAGGAGGAGGCAGGAGGCGCTCCAGCAGCTGCAGCCGGGCCGGACGGTACCGTCGGTCCAGAACCGGCAGCTGGTTGGACTGCTCTGAGAGGAAGAGAGGAAGGAATGTGGTGTTTTAAAATTCAGACGTTTTTGAAAGCACCGTAATAAAATCCACCATCTAGCAGGAACACGTGAATGTCAGACAGCAGCAGGACGGTTTGTTCTTCAAAGATGTTTGTTAGGAGTTATTACAACGTTACTGCACATGTGTAGAAAAAACCAAATGACATCCAGTTCATATTCAGGTCTGAGTTCATCTTCTGTGAGCTTCAGTCCTTCCAGTGAGCGATGATCTTTGTTTTAACTCGTTATCGACACGTCGAACTGGTTTTAAACTCGTTTTGAGTCGTTCAGAATAACTTGGACTCATTTATCTCATGTTTTTATCATTCTGAACACATTTCAAATCACTTTGTTTTTTTTAGTATTTAATGGTTATAAAGAATTTCAAACAAGTTTTTATAATTCTTTGACAGATTTGAAGTCGTTCTGTTCCAAGTATTGGACACTGCTGTTGTTGGAAAAAGCTCAGAATCAGAAGTTTTTGTGGTCTCTGAGTGTCTGGGTGCAGGTTTCAGCTCCTTATCAACCATTTTAATTCATTTTAAACACCTTTTAGTCCATTTTTGACGAATTATGAACACATTTCATTTGTTTTGAAGCATTTCAAGTCATTTTAAACACATTTTTTCTTGTTTTAAATGAATTCTGCGTCATTGTGAACACTTTTAACTCGTCCTGTCCATCCAGTGGTTAGAAGTCGTCCTGCAGACTCTTTCCTCCTCTCTGGTTCTGGTCTGACCCATGAAGCAGCGTCCCTCCGGCGGCCGGCGATCTGAGGCCTCGTGGCGTCGCAGCTCGGTGATTATCGGGGCAAACCGCGGCCGACTTTTGTCTCCGGGATCGTCTGGTCCTCTGGGCCTCCGTCATTATGGCAGCGTCAAGACAACGCCGTCAGAACAAAGAAACGCTTAGCGAGGCTTTAGAAGTCTGTTGTTTCCTAAAGTTTGTCTGCTGATGAGGAAACGTGAGCAGCGACACATTCAGCCTCCCGTCAGCTGCATCCAGAACCAGAAAGTCTTGGTTTGGGCTGAGCCGAGTGGAGGATGCAGCGCTAAACTCCTGATATGTGAGCAGCAGCAGCCTGCAGGGAGTTGGTGGAGCTCTCATCGCTCTGGAGAAGCTCCTCAGCTGCAGCCAGGGTGCTGCTACCGTGCCGTTACTGTGCCGTTACTGTGTCGTTGCCGTGCCGTTACTGTGCCGTTACTGTGTCGTTGCCGTGCCGTTACCGTGCCGTTCCCATGCCGTTACTGCGCCGTTATCGGGCCGTTACCATGCCGTTACCGTGCCGTTACCGTGTCGTTACCGTGCCGTTACCGTGCCGTTACCATGCCGTTACTGTGCCGAGATCCAACACCAGCTGAATGTTTAATGAGTCAGGGTGGGGAGGTGAGTCGGCCCGCTACAGGCTCGGTTCTTCAGTCGTGCCTTTAGCCTGTTCTTACGTTAAAACGCTGTGAGTCCTGCTGCTGCTGCTTCTGAACCGCGTGGTTTTAATTTAGCTCCTGGGATGAGAGCAGCAGAACTGCTCAGAACCACTGAATCCATAGAGATGAGAGAACCGGTTAGACGGAGCTGGTTGCTTCAGGTTTTAAGTCCTCGTGCGAGGCTCTTTGTTTTCTACGCTTTCCTGTCGTTTGACCCTGAACAGAGAAACGCTGCTACCTGCTCAGAACACCTGGTCCGGACGGGAATTATGTACGTCGGCCCGTTTACATGACGCCTGTCGGGGATTTGAATGATTCATTTCTGGTAATAATTCAATCGATTAGGATGATATTCACCAGAAGATGAGAGGATGCATGTCATCGATGAGCTGCAGTACCTGCTTGTTCCACCAGGTGGAGTTCCAGTTGTGTTTGCGTAAAACGACACCTTCCTGCTGCTCAGGTTGAAAAATCGTTTCCGTCTGGTTCAGTCGTCCAGCTTTTCCTCATTTCAGACAATTTCAACTCATTTTGCATAAATTTTGAATCATTTCAGAAAAGTTTGGAGCAACATCAACACATTTAAGACGAGCTTTAGTCGTTTCTACACATTCTGAGTGATTTTAAACCTTTTTAAAATCATGTTGGACCAATTTTGAGTCATTTTTTTAAACTTATTGTCACTTTTGACAATTTCTTGAGTATTTAAGGGCAGATTTTATCTAATTTTTAACAA
>NW_007577927.1:606385-611677 GCF_000690725.1 Stegastes partitus
TGACTAATTTCAAATCAGTTTGTGTCAGTTAGCGTCTTTCTGTCGTGATTTCATTTGTTTTTGTGGTGAATTTGCTTCGTTTCCTACTTTTTACTGACTGCTCGTGTTGAAATGATTTCTATGAACCTAATTATATTAACTGGTGGTTTCACTTCTCTGAGCGGTGACTTTATGTGTTTTTGTGAGGATTCTGCGTCTCGTTGTGGTGCTTTCACATATTTTTGTGGTGATCGTCGCTCCTTTTTGGGGGATTTTGTGTGGGTTTTTTTTTAGGAATTTCACATTTTTTCTTGGTGATTTTGTGTGTTTTTGTGGTGAGTTAATCTTGTTCTAGTTATTTTGGATCTTTATTTGATGATTATTTTGTCTTTTGTTGTGATTTCATGTGTTTTTGTGGTGATTTTGGGTGCTTTTGAAGTAATTTTGAACCTTTTTGTGGTGATTTTCTGTGTTTTTCTTCTTCATACTGACAAGACATCAGACTGGGAGCAGACCAGACTTCATGTATTTTTGTGGTGCATTAAACTGTGCAGTCTTCCACTGTTACTGGATCGATCCTGTAGGGTTCTGTTGTAGAACCTTCTAGTGATGGAAGAGAACATCGTCCAGTCCAGCAGCTCACCTGCAGTGGAGGGAACAAAATCCTGGAGGCCTGACTATCGTTCAGCAGCAGGATTCATTATTCAGTCGGAGTCTCAGAGGTCCAGCTGATGCCAAGTGTCTGGTTCTGGCTCAGTGCTGAGGACGGATCCGATCCCTCTGACGCTCAGACGTTTGCCAGGAATGACGGTTTACCATCTGGGCTCACTGAGGACGGAACCGAAGCTCCGTCTGGTCCAGGTGGAGCTTCTGGTGCTGAAGTCGGCCCGGCAGCGTGTCCGGTGTCGGTGAGGCTGCGACCTGATGAATCCATCCTGAATGTTGCTGAATTAACAGCTCACAGCACCGTTGGATCCCCGTCAGAACCAGAACCTGGAGGCGGCCTCTCGGGAGCCTTTCCTGCATCAACTCCTTTTTCCATAAACCGTCTCTGCAGGGAAACGAAGCGTCGCTTAAGAGCCGCGTTTGGCTGATCTGATGGGAACCTGCATCAACTGGACCAGAGCGGCTCCTCCAGTCCGGCCCCCCACTCAGACCTGATTTATTATCGGGAATTATTCTGATAACGATGCAGAGTGATTAGTCTAATAACCGGTGTGTGAGCCAAGATGATTACTCTTCTTCAGATAACGGCTGTGGGACAAAATGGACCAATTAGGAGCTCACAGGCATCCGTGGATGGATGTAAAACACACGAATCATCTCTGCTTCCTCAAATATAGAGTCACCACCAACACACAGCTACCACAGAAATACATGGAATCTGGTCTGCTCCCTGTCTGGTGTTATGGTGTCAATGTAGAGGAGAAAAAGACACAAGATCACCACAAAAAGGCACAAAACCACCACAAAAAGGTGCAAAATGACTATAAAAAGACATAAAACCACCACAAAAACATATGACATTACTACAGAAACTCATGAAATCATGACAAAAAGACAGAAAATTACCACAAAAAGACAAAATCACTACAAAAAGGCACAAAATCACCACAAAAAGACACAAAATCACCATAAAAAGGTGCAAAATTATAGCAGAGAGTTGAAAAATCACAACATAAAGACATAAACCCCTTGCAAAAATATGTGAAATTGCTATAAAATGACAAAAAATGACCACAAAAAGACGCAGAATCACCACAAAAAAAATCAAAATGACCACGAAACAACTTAAAACCAGCACAGATAAATGCTAAATTAATACAACAGCGTGAAATCAGCCCCAAAATGATGCAAAATCACCATGAAAACATTGAAAACCGCCATGAAAACACATGAAATTACTACAAAAAGATGAAGAATCATAACAAAAAATGCAAAATGTTCATAAAAAGTTACGAAATAACTACAAAAAGATGCTAAATCATCACAAAAAGACTCAAAACTACCATGAAAACGTGTGAAGTTACTACAAAAAGACACAAAAACAGGGAAAGCACCACAGAAGCCAAATCAATACTAAAATGTGAAATCACTTCAAGAAGATGCAGAGTTGATATAATTCTATTTTCACAAATGATTTAAATATGAGCAGCTGGGCCGATCCGGGTCCGTTCTCATGTCATACATACATAAAACCCCTCATCACCACAAAACGATGTGAAGTGGCTCCAGATGAGGTGAAATCCCCTCAGAAAGATGTGAAATCACAAGCTGATTGAATTCTGTGTCCAGAAATCATTTGAATGTAAGCGGCTGGTTGGTTGTTTTGATGATGTGGTTCTTCTCCAGGACTCCTAGAACCGGGCCGGTCCAGGCTGTTCTGGACAACAAGGTGCAGCTGCTGAGCGCTCGTCCTGGTTTCAACCCTCAGACAGACGCTGCTGCCGCTGCTACAGTCTGATTACCATTTAGATGAGAGGCGAGGGAGTAAACACAGCCATCCTAACGAGGCTGATAAATGAATCGTGATTGGTTATTAATTATCCAGCCAATTAAGCTCCCATCTCCATATTCAGATCAGATTATGGAAAACGGCAGAGAAAAATGGATTCTGCAGCGAGATAAGAGGAGTGTTGATGCGACGCGTCCTGTCTGGTTAGCGCCGGTCTCCCTGGAGCTGCTCTTGTTTGAATGTTGGAGCTTTTGTCTCCCCCTTCTGGCGGCGAGGGCTACTGCACAAACACCGTGGACGCTTCATCCAACAAACAGGCGATGTGCAGCGACGACAGACGCTGAGTCAAGAGCAGCAGGAAACTGTTTGATAGAAGTTCAGCTGCATGAAAACACATCGTTTCTGTTTGTTGTCTGTCTTATTTTAATGTGCATGGAGGGGAGAGCCTTCTTTAGTCCTATTTACTCAGTGTGTGAATACATTTATTTGGGTATTTGGGCACCATTTTCATCGATGTGTTGGTTTAAAAGGGTGCTTTCAAGGTGGTTTGTGAAGGACTGGGATGGAAATAGTGACGAGTCGCAGCTGGATTCAGAAGAAATCAGTGAATCTTATTAAACATGAACGATACATCTGGACTGAAGTTCACCAGGAGGCTTGTGAGAAGTCATTGGTGTGATGGAACCAGTCCGGCTAGATGCTACGTTTACCGGACACCAAACACCAGACATCATCACGAACACACCATCCGCACTGTGAAGCACGGTGGTGGCAGCATCATGATGTGAAGCATGTTCGCTCATGATCCCTGTGGAACCTGACCGAGTCTGAACAGTTTTATCAGAAGAACGGAATCCAGATGTTCAGACTGATGGAGACCAACAGGATCACTGATGGAGCTGAAGGTTCATCTACTGGAGGAGGAGAACCCTGATTTGTTTTAAATGAATGGATCAGCGCTGACCTACTTCACAACATC
Source organism: Stegastes partitus (assembly GCF_000690725.1). NCBI lineage: Eukaryota > Metazoa > Chordata > Actinopteri > Pomacentridae > Stegastes > Stegastes partitus. The sequence goes on from NW_007577927.1 coordinate 609,799, forward strand.
AAAACAATCTTTCTGTTCAGGTTGAGAAACTTTGTGAACCTTCTTTAAAAGCTTTTATCTTGAGGAACAAACTGGACGTCTTGTTGCATCAGCTCGTGTGCCATCAGAGCGTCATCAGTCACCTCCAGCAGAGCACACCTCATCACTCAGAAGGTCACCGACATGAAACGCATCATTCTGATGTGAATAAATGTCTCTTTAGCTGCGCTGCGGCTCTGACAGGCAGCAGCCAGCCGACCCTCGCGTCCGCCGGAGACACAATCATTTTTATTTCCACTCGGATGGAGACAGATGATGTGGCGGCGTTCTGAGAGGACGTCTGGCTGCTCCCCCTCTTCCTACTCAGTCCCTGGATACTCGTGATTTTCAGCTGTCAAGGTTTTACTTCAAGTTGAGTCAACTTCCGTGACAGCTTTCTGGTCCGCAGAGGCATCTGATGAATATCCGTCCATGTGGAAAGAACCGCCGTGGCCTCGGAGACCCAGAAGAGCAGCGAGCTTCGGTCTCTGCAGGTCGAGAACGGCAGCATCAGGCCGACATCCTGGATGGACTTTAAACTCTGAGATCTGAGCTGTACGTCTGTGTTTACCGTACAGAGAGCGTGTAGCGCTACGCTAACCACCACTGAGCTGCTTCAAACTGGTACAAAGCACTATTCATGTGTAGAAATGTTTAATATCAGTTAAAGACAGACGACAGCACCAGAGCAGCTTCATGTCCGTCTGACTCTGTGATGAACATTTAGAACATCCATGAAGTTTAACCTCCTCTAAGCAGACAGCAGCTCAGTCAGCGACCCACCACAGCTTCTGAGTCCAGTTCTAATAAATATTCATGATCCGATTGATAACTGTTCCTCTTTAAAGTCCATGTTCACTGAAAATCCCCATGTTTCCCTGGCTGACGTGTTTCTATGCACTAGACGAGTAGCGAACATCGTTAAAACGGCCTCAAAAATACGTTTTCTACAATTAAATCATTCTTCTTCTTCAGAATCCGTTTCTGGTTCTGACATGTGCAGCTGAGTTACTCCAGTATCACACCTTTAATGTTATATATTATTATATATATGCAGGTGTGTGTTGTAGAGACGGCGGTACCTTCGTCTCTACGTCTGATGTCGCTGCTATTCACAGATGTTTTTAGTTAAATGGTCCTTTAATGTAGCAGCATTATCAGAAATCTTCATATTGGATATCGTTATCGGCCAGGAGTTTTAGTATCGTGCATCACTAAATATAAAGAAATATTAATCTACATTTTGACTATAAAACATGGTAAAACTGCATAATGTCCACTTTAAAAAATAATCTGTATTTTCTTTTTGTTCTTTTGCATTGTGTGACTGTACATCAGCTGAAAACATTTTCATTCTACAGATATTCTCACAGGTTCAACTGTCTTTGAACTTCACAGTCTTCCACTCTTCTTCGTTCTTCCTTTCTACCAGACTTTCATGTTTTTTTATGAATTATTTTTCACAGTTTACTAAATCTTTGTGACGGGATGAATCCCGTTTTGGTTCGGTTCCACCGTGAGGCAGCTTTAAGGTGGAGCTTCTCGTCTTTGTTGGAAAACGTTTTTGCAGACGAGTGATCTGACTGATGTTTCTGTTTCCTTTCAGGTTGGTTCAGAGGATTCTCAACCAGGAAGCCGAATGTCAAGGTGAGGATCTCATAACACTTCGTTCTCTGTTCACACCGTCTGTAACAGCAGCATGTACACAAACCTCAGGCTGGTTCTCACTCTTACCTATCTAACCCTAAGCCTTCTACTCTGAAGTTAAACTTTAAATGAACCTCCTCAGCATGACAATACCAAACAGCTGCTCCTTGCTGGACGGGTTGTTCATCTTTACTCTTTAACAGTGTTTCGTTGG
>NW_007577927.1:612416-618758 GCF_000690725.1 Stegastes partitus
ACCTTTAATGTTATATATTATTATATATATATGCAGGTGTGTGTTGTAGAGACAACGGCAAAACCTTCTAAATATGAAAATAAAAATAATAAATCAGAGTCCTCGCCAGGAGTCCGTTACAGCCTACCGGGGGGACGGGTCGGCGACGGGGGGTGGGGGGTCTTAGCGGTTAGCGGCGAATACGCTAGCGAATCAGCAGAAGACGACGCTTGTCGTTAAATACTTTCCCGTTACGTGACGCTGGAGAGAACCCTGACAAATATAAACGCTGACTGTCAGTAAACAGGCAAAACTGTTTAACTGTTAAACTCCAGCTTTACTGTATTTCAATCAGTAAAAACAAAGTTTTTTACATTTATTTGCTGTTAGTGGAAAAAAAGGTTATATATGGTGAAGTTTTTTTTAAAAAAATGGTGGCCTATACATATATATCTACATATGTCTATATATGTATATATATATATGTATGTATTCGGGACGCACAATATATTGGCGACCATATTACTGTGTTTCTCATATCGGTTGTTTTTCCCATATATCGGTATGTGATGACCACATTTAGCTGATGACTGTCTAACATCAGCGCCTTCGTCTCTACGTCTGATGTCGCTGCTATTCACAGATGTTTTTACTTAAATGGTCCTTTAATGTTAAATATGTTTAAATATGTTTTACTTTGTTATAATAAAGACTATGTGGTCTAATCTGGGCTTCTTCTGAATAGTTTCTCACGGTGCTCACTGATGCTCATTGATATCGGTGATATCGGTTAGCGGCATTATCAGAAATCTTCATATTGGATATTGTTATCGGCCAGAAGTTTTAATATCGTGCATCACTAAATATAAAGAAATGTTAATCTACATTTTGACTATAAAACATGGTGAAACTGCATAATGTCCACATTAAAAAATAATCTGTATTCTTTTTGTTCTTTTGCATTGTGTGACTGTACATCAGCTGAAAACATCTTCATTCTACAGATATTCTCACAGGTTCAACTGTCTTTGAACTTCACAGTCTTCCACTCTTCTTCGTTCTTCCTTTCTACCAGACTTTCATGTTTTTTTATGAATTATTTTCCACAGTTTACTAAATCTTTGTGACGGGATGAATCCCGTTTTGGTTCGTTTCCACCGTGAGGCAGCTTGAAGGTGGAGCTTCTGGTCTTTGTTGGAAAACGTTTTTGCAGACGAGTGATCTGACGGATGTTTCTGTTTCCTTTCAGGTTGGTTCAGAGGATTCTCAACCAGGAAGCCGAATGTCAAGGTGAGGATCTCATAACGCTTCATTCTCTGTTCACACCGTCTCTAACAGCAGCATGTACACAAACCTCAGGCTGGTTCTTTCTCTTACCTATCTAACCCTAAGCCTTCTACTCTGAAGTTAAACTTGAACTGAACCTCCTCAGCATGACGATACCAAACAGCTGCTCCTTGCTGGACGGGTTGTTCATCTTTACTCTTTAACAGTGTTTCGTTGGATTCAAGTCAGCTAGAGGACAACCACTGCAGCCCTGATCAGTGCTACTATGGCTCCTTCTGGACCTCCTGGTTCCTGCTCACACTGGGCTGCACTGGGTTCTAGCTGCTCACTGATCTTCTGGATCCTTTTCCATCTCTGTCCAGTCTCTCAGTCAGATGTTTCTCCTCCTCTGTTCAGGTCTTCTCCATGTGGAGCCATGATGCAGACATAGATAGAAACAGTCCAGAGGTCCAGAACTGAGAAGGTTCTGCTGCTCTCAGCTCGTTGTAGAACCATGTTTATGCAGGTGGACTGATGGGAACCACAGCTGGACTCAGTTTGGTTTCTTGTATTTTGAACACAGTCTTTCTGAAGTCTTTGTTGCTGATTGTTCATAAAACACGTGTCAGCTTAGAAACATCTCAGCTCTTGATCAGTGACTCAGTTTTGAATCATCTGACATTTCAGTGCTGCTACACGGAGACGTATTAACTTCAGTTAGAGTCTGACTCCTGGAAACAGAGCAGAGGATGATTCAGCCGTGGAACACAGGAGAGCAGATCTTCAGCACCAGCGTGATATTTAATCTTATTCATGTGATCAAAAAGTGTAACGAGAGAAAAACACCTTTTATCCACTGAATCAGTGACAGTAAACGTTTGGTTTGGTTTGGCAGATAATGTTCTGCAGGAATCACATCTTTTTAATGTCATGTGTGTATCTGCTGTACTGATAAAAAGGATGAAAAAGTGTCCAAAAGGTCCTGAATCTTAACCCAAATGACTTCATGTGTCCACAATGACAACAAACCTCTTCAACATGACCCGAACACTGTCTGCAACTTAAAAGTGTCTTAAAACTTATCTAAAAATGACCCAAAATGCCTCAAAACATGTCTCAAAATGACAGAAACGTCCCCAAAATGACCCAAAATCCATCCAGAACAATTCAAAACTTGTTGAGAACCCTGTTGGAACGTCTCCTAAATCACTCAGAACTCGTCCTGAATCATTTTAAACGTCCACAGTGTGTTGAAACTTGAACAAAGTGACTGTAAACCAGAGGACAGGAATGAAGACGAGCCTCTGATCAAGATGGAGGAGAAACACTGAGACCGTTGATCTGCTAGAACTGGTTCTGACCCAAACTGGTCTGGTGTCAGGTTCTACCAGAACTCAGACGTGTTCTTCCTCCTAAATGTCATGTGTCCATCTCCTGAAATTATTACATGTTGAAAGCTTAGAAATGGTTTAAAAAAAACAACAAAACAACCAAAATATGTCCAACAAGACTCAAAGAAAGTCCAAAACGACTCGAATGTTGTCCAAAGTGACAATAAAAGTCCAGAACTTCTCAAAATCTTCTGAAAAATTACTCTAAAATGTCTGAAATTACTTGAAATTTGTGCAGAATTATGAAATTATGACCTAACGCTTGTCCCAAACGGTTCAAAATGGTCCAGAAATGATGCTGAAACGTCTGAAATCCCTCTGATAGTTTAACTGAAGGTGTGTTCAGGATGAGTGTTTATTGGCTGGTTCAGACTGACAGAGGCAGAGTTCAGACCTTCTGCTGGTTTCCTCTCATCAGAACGTCCAGGCCTGTGTTTCCGGTTCTGTCGGCGAGCAGGTGGAACGCTGCTGCTTCTGTCTGCTGCGACTCTTTCTTGTCGGTTTTTGTGAGTCTGAAGGACGACGAGACGCTAACAGGAGCAACGGCAGCAGGCAGGAACGAGCTGAGAGCAGCTCCATGAGAGTCAGAGGAAACCAAACCCGGCAGCGGTTCTCATGTAATGACTGTAATTTAAACGTCCGTCGGGTGAAATTATAGAGCAGCTGCACGACGTCGTCCTGCTGAAGGAGCTCAGGGAGCAGGAGGAGGTTCAGGTCGGAGGAGTGAAGCTCAGAGGAGACAATGGAGCTCAGACTGTGGAGAACAATCAGAGGACAGGAGGAGAAGGAAGCTGGAGGATCATCATCAGAGGAAGCAGGAAGAACAGCAGACCCACTCTCCATTGTGTCGTTTTCACATTTTGTGGCTAATTTTTGTTGCTACGTGACTCATTTTGCTCACGTTGTGTCTCTTTTTTTCTGTTTTATGTCTCGTTTTTGTCGTTTCTTTTCCTGTTTTGTCATTTTATGTCTCCTTTTGTGTATCGTTTGGATTGTTTTGTGTAGTTTTTGTCTCGTTTTTGTCGTCTGGTATCGTGTTCTGTCGTTTTATTTCTCGCTTTGTGTCTCATCTGGATTGTTTAGTTTAGTTTTTGTTTCAGATTTTTGTGGTTTTGTGCCCTCGATTGTGTCGTTTTCACATGTTGTGGCTGGTTTCTGTTGGTTTGTGACTCATTTCGGTCACGTTGTGTCTCATATTTCTGCTTTGTGTCTCGTCTGTGCTGTCTTTTTGTCTGTCTTTTGTGGTTCTGTGTCAGTATTTGTGTTCAGTTTTTACTTTTGGGTTCTGCTGTTCAGTCGTTCTTGTTTTTGGCTCCAGACAGATTTCACCGTTTTGATTTTATTAACAGAGAACGCTGCTTTCAGAACGCGTCTGTCCTTACTAACCAGCGCCACCTGGCTTTGGACGGAGCAGCCGGCCAATCACAGCAGGCTGTGCTTTCAGGGGGCGGAGCTTAAAGAGACAGGAGCTAAAACTGAGCGTTCCTTATTTTATTGTGGAGAATAATCTGTCTTTAACACTAAAGCAGGTACACATGTGACCTCCTGAAGGTTCAGCAGGTTTGTCTGGTTTCAGCTGAACAACGACGTTAGAAAACACGACGTTGCTCCTTTTCCCTCGTGTTGATGTGATCCGAGGCGTCCAGAACTGCTCTCAGAACCCGTCCTGCTCTACTGACCCGTCTCACTGGTCTGTTCTGTCTGTTCTGTCTCTGCAGGGAGTGTTTCCTTCCAGCTACGTCCATCTGAAGAAGGCCGTCGTCACCAACAGAGGGTGAGTTCAGAAACACCTCAGAAACACACATATGTCCTCGGGTTGCACCGACAGCATCGTGTTTGTTAGTACAACTGGTTTAAAGAGTCATCGCTGAGTTACGGAGCGTTGCTGTGACAGACTAGATGTTCTGATTGGACCTCCAGTCTCCAGGATCAGTGAGCAGCTCCAGCTCTTTCCACTCACCTCCTTTCATTTCCCTCCAGTCCAGCCTCATCGACTTCATGCATTAAACACTGAACATGTTGGAGATTTGGACATTTATCCAGACTCTAAAGCTCTCCAGTGTTTTCTCTGAGCTCCAGTTCTTCAGGATTCTCGGCAGGTTCCAAACGTTTGGGGAACTCTGGACTCTTCAGAACTTTCTGTTGTGGGCGTGTTTATGTTTATTACCAGTTCTGGATCGTTTGACCAGAATTAAAATCACACAAACAAACAACGTAAACCAAACCACGTCTATAACATCTGACTTCAGATCTCTGCAACGCTTCTGGATCAGAACTCGGGTTCTGTATTTGTGTTCTGACTCTCCACGATTCGGTTCAGTAAAGAAAAGACGAAGAATGATGATTGTTGTTGAATATGAGCCTCAGAAACCCGTGAACGTGGAGAAAATGTGAATGTTTGTAGGTTTTAGGAGTTCTGCTGTTTTAGGTTTACCACCCAGTCTGAGCAGCGCCGCCATCTGAAGACCTCTGCACAAGGTTCTGGTTCCCCAGGTTTTTGTCCAGTGGCTCAGATCTGAGTATAAAAAGGCTTGAAATCCATCATTCCTGCTCAGAACCGTGAAACGTGGAGAGCTGAGTTACAGCCCTTCATACGTACATACAGTGGTTAACAGTTAAACAGCTGCTCTGATAAATACAAACACATAAAAATGAGATAAGTACACGTTATGAAAAGATGCACGAAAAGTCACATGATGCACCGAACTCCTTACTGAGCGCGCTCACAACGGGAACAAAAAGAAAAACCTGGTTAACAAAGAAACCTGACGAACACGTCGTCTCTGATTCAGGTTCAGTTTATCCGGCTAAAGAAAGCCTGACTAGTCCGGCCTGCTCCGGTTTGTTTGGGACACGTGAGCCTCACAGATCCTACTGGTGCTGTAGTGTGAGTTTGATCGTCCGGCACCAGACAGGAAGTGAGAACGACGACGTGTACGGAGGCCTGGTCGGTGATTCTAGCAGCTTTAATCCTCTTTGTGGCTGAGAAACAGCCGTCTAGTCGCGTGTTTGGGCTCGTTGTTGTGACTTTAGGACCGATGGGACTCTGTAACGGGTCAGGATGGACTCAGCTGCTGCAGTACAGGAGCGCCTACATGAGAGCGAGTCCAGGAAACGTCTCTGATCCTGAAGCCGCCGCTCAGTTGGACTGTTTCTGCAGCTGAAGCCTCTTCGGGGCTGATTTGATGAAACCTGGTGTTGAGTTGTTTTGTCTCTAAATGCGGTTCGAAGCTTCTCGTCGCCGATTCTCCTCCAAGTTCAAGAGTCCATATTTGAATGCATTAGCATAATGACTGGAGACGCTTTGTTGGGAAACTTGAGATTAATCAGAGTCGCGGAGCGTGTCCCGATTTGCATAAGAGTTTTTTAATTAAAGGCAGGGAGAGTAAATTAATTGGAATTAGTGAATCCTTTACTGTTTCAAGTCGGTCCTCGGGGCAAAGACAGAGTTTGGAGCGAGCCGAGTCGGAGGTTTCACCGGATCCTGAGGCCGGACGGCAGAAAGTGTTATGGACGACTGATCAGGCAGCTCCCGGAGCAGAATGTGCAGAAGTTCTGATCCAATATGATGAGAATTAAAGCTGAAAAACACTGTTAACCAGTTCTGTCAGTTTGGACTTTATTTACTGAACCATGTTTGTTAAGAAACTGTTTGAAATGACCAGAAAGTCAGCATACGGGAGAGAAAACGATTTAAGAAATAATT
>NW_007577927.1:621096-623725 GCF_000690725.1 Stegastes partitus
AAACACAGGATTGTTTTTGTGGCGAGGATTCACATGTTTCAGTGATGATTTATAGGAACTCGTCCACATGGTCTCTATGAGTGGATTTAGTTTATGTTCACGACTGCAGGTGTACTTCCTCCATTTCTTCTAACCAGATACAGAGACAGATGTTTGTACCAGCTCACACTCATCCATGTCTCTCCACGCAAACGCCCACACCTGCACTCAGAGCCGACCGAGCCAAGAGTTCATCGTGGTTTTTAAGAACCGGTGAACAAACTGACAAGAGGATTCAGCTGCACGACTCAGAGGCAGGACAAAGTTCAAAACGCTGCCTCGACTTTAAATTGGTTCAGCGAACAGGTGGGCAGTCGGAGGAGAAGGCGGCGGCGTCCAGCGAGGAGTCGACGCCGGCCGAGTCCGACGAACTAACAAGCAGAGATCAGAAACGCCACGAGGCTGACGGGGAAAGGCCGGATGTGGGCTACAAAGACGAAGCGGCGCAGAGACGGTGAAACACGGAGTAGAAACACCAGGGAGGGAACGGTAATGATGCTCAGGTGAAGCTAATGGAGGCAGAGCGGGAGGTTACAAAGACGGAAACACAGCGAGGAAGGGCGAGTGTTTCTAAAAACAGAAAGCAATGAATAATTAACCAGGGACAGGAGGCGTCGCAGGTGTTTTATTTAAGGCTGCGACGGCAAAACTAATAAGAAGACAGGTCCTCCCACATCCTGCAGGCCTGCATCTGCAGACGAGGACATGAGAGCGAGATGGTGATCCGAAAAACCCACTCCGTAATAAAACCATGACACTCTGGAGTTCTACAGAAACTGGATAAACAACAACAGATATGTGTGAAGTGATGATGTTTTAGCTGATTTGAATCCAGGGGTGCAGTTTTAGGGTTAATAAGGAGGAAACGGTGTGACCGGAGGGCAGTTAGGACGCAAACAGAAGAAGACAAAGACGAAACAGAGGTCAGGCAAGGTGGAGGAGACGAGCTGAGAGAGGTGATGGAAATGTGCCAGAGCGAGTCAGAAACTCGAGGAGGAACAAAAAGGGAGGAGAGACTGGAGAAGTAGAACAGAGTGGAGGAGGAGGAGAAGCCGTGCGATACCAGTGTAAGTGATGTGGGTGAAATCAGAGGCGACGGCTCAGCTGGGAGATCGGCTAATGCAGCACACTGGCTTTTATTAATTAATCAGTGATGAGACACAGAGAGGGCTGAGCATAACGGAGGCGCTCTAATATTCCTGACTGCAGGCCTGAGACGGTGACTCAGCTCTGGGTTTCACTGGATAGCTCCTCGCCGCTGGAAGCGAGTGAGTCGGCTCACAGCCATCCTCCAGCTCAGGAGGTCAGCTGAGGTCAGAGCATTAGGAGGCTTCACAGGGAGATCAGAGCTTCTTCACAGGTGATGCGTTTCTAAAAACATTAAAATACTTTATTATTCTGCACATGAAGCACAGTGTGACACATCAGCTCTGTAGCNTTCCCAGAGTTCCTCTCCAGTTTTAGCGCCGTGAGACGCTGCTGTCAGCTCGCCGTCGGTCTCTTCGTGACTGAACTCGTTCAGATGTAAATCGCTGCACAGAGCAAACAGCTCCCGGTTCAAGCTTTAATGAGCACAAACATCCTTCCTGCTGTCGTCCTCTGAGAAACGCTCCGTCATACCGCCGAGCGGAGAAGCTGCAGCGTCTGCTTTGTCCTCGCAGTCAGACGTCGATGTCTATATTTAAAAATGCAATGTGAAGCAAAACGTTTTATGGCTTCTAACGTGTTGACTTTGACGCTGCGTCGGATCGTCAGGACGCCGTGGAGCTCCGCCAGCTGTCTGCCGCTCTGCAGGATGAAACCGTCTCAGAGCCGGCGTTCAGAAACACGAGGCGCCGATCAAACGAACACGAACACGCAGAGTCTGAACAAAGACACCAAGGGCTTTCCCAGGAACTCTGGAACTACAGTCGGATTACGGTTCAGCTTCAAGTCCTGCAGACCTGCTCCCATGTTGTCCAGTCTGACCTGGACCCTCCTGGTTGAGCTAATCCAGCACAACCTGGGAATCTTCCTCAATATGTGACAAATTAAAACTTAACCTCAGACAGACAAACAGTTTCACACAACTTTATGTTATCGGCTTTTTGCCAACATCTCACTGTGGCCGTATATACAGAGCTTCATCTCTAAAGAAAACCCAAACCTCCAAGTTTAGGTTCATGTGTTCAAAAAGTTCCACCATTCAGGAAAAATCTCAACATGAAGACCAACATGAAGCAGCTTGTAACAAACCAATATCCAGAACCAACATGTTGAACCTGTGGACTCCAGGTTCTGGTTCCTACAATGATCCACATCAGCATTTAGTCTACACATCTAAAACCAGAACCTTGTCTGGTCCAACTTCACCTCATCAGGTTCTACTGATGTTAGAGCCTAAACAGTTGGTGAAATGTGACCAGAGACTGGGTTCCAGTAGAACCATGGATCCATCCATAGACAGACACTGACAGGAACTTTCTGGAGACACAACACCAACCTGGTGACTCTAAACTGGTCTCACAATGCAAATAAAATCTCCAAAATGATTCAGAATGTGTCCAGAACCACTCAGAAATGACCCAGAAAGACTGAAATGTGGTTAAAA
>NW_007577927.1:626146-630231 GCF_000690725.1 Stegastes partitus
TGTAAACATACAGAACATCCCCTGTACATGCTGAGCAGGTGTACTGAGGAGAACCGGTGCTGATTTAACTTTAAACTGAGCTCACACTAAATATGGACTCGACTGATTTTTCACTTTCCTGCACTTTGAACAAAGTTAACGAATGAATAAAACCTGTTGGTGGACTGATGTTGGGACGCCTCCTGGCTTTGCTCTGAGCCTGAGCTGTGCAGGGCAGCATGCGTCTGATCCTGCAGGACTGTTTCTGTTGTTACGGGCGGTCTAAGTGGATTCTGCTGGTTAACAAGATTACTTTGTGCCTGTGGACAGCCGGCTCTGCCTCCACGGTTCACTGGACCAGCCTGGAAACACAATTCACTTTAATTCACTATTGTTGAAGCCTAACTGTATGCAACACGACACAATAGGCCGCGTTGCTCTGGTGGCCAACGAGGTCGAGTGTTTACCGTCCTGCTGCCTTCGTGTTGGTGGACACGTGAGGTGGACGAGCTGCTCTGTGGGTCCTTCACTGTCCTGAACAGCAGTTAAAACCAGACGCTGTGTCTAAAACCTGTGTTCTTCTGTCTCCCTGTTCAGGCCACATGAGACCGTGGTGCCGCTGGAAGATCCCATCGTCACCGAGGTGACGTCGACGCTGCAGGAATGGGCCCTGCTGTGGAAGCAGCTCTACGTGGTGAGAAGATGTTCCTCTGGACGTCTCTGTTTATTGCACAACAGACAAACACACAAACAGCAGAGCATCCAAACAACAAATAATCAAATGGGTCATTCCATGAAAAGTCCATCAGTCTGTCCAACCTGACGCCTCAGAATCTGCTCATATTCTAGACGTCCTTCCATCATCTAGAACCGGTTCTGACCAAACACCATCACACATGCTGATATGAGCCTGGAACGTTTACCCAGAATGCACTTTGTAGAGTTTCCTCTGGTGACTGATGATGCTGCCAGTCATCTCTTTGTAATTTCATGTCCCTCGTTGGTGATTTTTCTTCTTTTTCAGTGACTTTGTGAGTTTTCGTTGTGGTTTTGTGATGATTTACGTCTTTCTGTAGTAGTTTGGCTTCTTTTTGTGCTGATTTTGGATGTTTTTGTGGTAATTCCACGTCTTTTGGTGGCAAGTTTGTGTCCTTATGTGGTAATTTCCCCTTTTTTGGGGGGTGTGGTGTCAGGTTCTAGCAGAACCCAGATGTGTTCTTCCTCCTAAATGTCATGTGTCTATCTGCTCTACTGATGAAGTTCTGAGGCTCAGAAATGATGGAAAAAGTCCATTAAAGTGATCAATCTGGACCCTCCTCTGTGGAACTCTGGAACGTTCACAGTCTGAAGGTAGAACTCTGGTCAGCAGATAAAGGTTCTGCAGATACAAAGCCAGCTGGTTCTGAGGAGGTTCTGGGGGAACTTTATTTAGATTTGTTTTTGTATGTAATGACCCAAACGGGCCTGTGAACCAGCCTAAAGCTGCAGCCTGATGAACCTCATTATTCACATTCAGCGGTGAAGCTGTGGAGTTCTTGTCGGTTCTGAGCGTTTGTTCTCAGTCCAAATGTAAAACCTGAAGCAGAGCCGGTGCTGGGTGGAGGAGAGCATCTGTTTATGATGCAGGATGTTTTCTGGCCGCCGCTCGCTGAGACTCTTCATTTGCTTCCAGTCTGACAGTTTGTGCTGATCGCGCTCCAGAAGTTCCACGAGTCGTTTTCAGAAGTTCCTGCATCTGAACTTCAGACGCAAACTTTGTGTTTCTGAGTCTCTCAAGTTTTAAAAGCCGCCGGTCGAGCTGGAGGACGATGCTGCAGGACGTCATGTTTCCTTCAGTGGTCTGAGGGTGGGGAAGTCAAACCAGTGTTTTAGCAAAGTTTACACAATGACTTCTTTAAAATGGCGTCAATCAATTAGCATCCGATCACGTTCAGTCGCTGTTTAATTAGTTTATGTCTCTTCTGTGTCTCGTTTTGGTCGTTTTCTTTGTATCTGTAGCTATTTTGCATCTGATTCAGTTGTTCTTTTGCTCAGTTTTGGAGAACTTGTCTGATTTGGGTCATTTTGAATCCCTTTGTGGCAAGTTTTGCCTCTTTTTGGTTATTTTTTTGCCCCATGTAGATGTTATGTGTCGCATGTTGTTCATTTACTGTCCTCTTGTAGCTACGTTGTTCAGTTTGTGCCTTTTGGGGCATTTTTTTGATGGAGTTCTGTCATTTTGGATCCATTTGTTGCCATTTTGATAATTATTTTCGTCCCATTTGGGTTGTTATGTGTCATATTGTTGCTCGGCCTACATAAGCTCCGCCCACGGGGGTTTTTGCAGGTAGGCTGCTCCTCCTGCAGCCAAACGTCATGTATTGATCCTGGAGGGTGCTGATGTAGAACTTTTCTTCTTATGAGAGTAACAGCAGGGATCGATCGGAGCGTATTGACGAACCAGTCGATCGGTCCGCCTGAAGACTGCAGCTCTGTTAGCTCTGTTGGCTCCATTAGCTCTGTTAGCTCTGTTAGCTTGTTTATGCAACACCACCAATCAGATTCTTGAAAAGCAAACCCACTCGTTTCCAGTGCAGAGCGTTTACAGTGGTCTGAGACGTGTGCGTCCGCCCTGACAGCGCGCTGAAGAACACCTCAGTCCGGTTGAAACGCCGACCCGCCTGCAGTCAGATCCGCTGCAGGCCTTTTATCTGTCCGGCCGTAATTCTTCTCTCTGGTCGCGTGCCATCTGTCTCCGGCCTTTTCCTTCGCCGCTCGCTGTCACAGCATGTGATTCGATTGGAAATCCATCTGCACCTAAATGGACGGCTGGAAAAGGATCGTGTGATATGAGCCTGGTAGGAATCTAAATCTGTCAGCGTCCTCGTCTCGTGTCTCGGCTCTGACGGTTATTTTCATCACTCATCCTCCTCATGTCCTGCCAGCGCTGTCACTCGCTGCTTTTATTCACAGTTAACAGACTTTTGTCTTTGCTCCCTGCCACAGTTGAAGAGATGAAAGACAAAATTGTCATTGTCGGGCTGTGCGTGACAGATTTTCTATTTCCATCCTGACAGACCTCACATTAGCAAATGTTTCTGTCACCGGCAACGCAGACGTCCTCCTGGAGCTGCTGTAAATCCAGCTGATGCTTGGTGTGGATGGATGAAGAGATAACGGAGTAAATAACGAGGAACGTCCGTCCTTCAGGGCTGCAGTAAAGCCCGATTATGGACAGGATAAATAAGAAACAAGAGGCCGGCGCGCTGAGGAGACGGAGGCTGGAGGATGCTGACTAACAGAGTTACAAACTGATGGAGCGTAAAGTCCGATAAACAGCAGAGACGCCTCCTCCGACTCGTCTTCTGAAGGCACGGCGTGGAGACGAGGCTGTTCTCATGTGATAACGAGCAATTACCCACACTTAAGAGATGTCCTAATAATTTATATTCAAATGAGAGTTTCTGATGTAAATGCCAGAAAACAGAACAAAGTCTGTCGTGTCTGAATAAACTCGAAGGCACCAGAACCTCCCGACATGTTTATCTCGACAGTGTTGGGCTGCTGAATGCTTGTTGCATCACCTACATTCAAGCTGCTCAGGCCTCCGTCTGCTCTGTGTTTGGGTTGTAAAGTGGAGGAAGAACCTGGAGGAGGTGAAGAGGAGAGGGAAACAATCTCAGGAAGTTTGGACCGGTTCATGCTGAACCCGCTCCAGCAGCAGAGAGTCCTCAGAGCCGAGCGACACGAGCCGGCGTCGGCATTTAATCGATACGAGTGCAGCCCGAGTTCAAGGCCAGTAAAGTGCAGAGTCGAGCAGAAGAGGGTAGGATTACACAAACGACACCGGGCACAGGACGTCCACCGAGACGCAACAGAACCAGAAAAAGGCACAAAATGTCCACCGAGACGCAACAGAACCAGAAAAAGGCACAAAATACGCACGATGGAGACCCAAAGCACCATAAAGAGGAACTACATGACCTCAACAAGACAAGAGTTATCGACTAGAAGCTGTAAACTATTAAAAAGACACACAACATGTCGCTGAACTGATGTAAAATAACCACAAACAGAGACACAGCACGACCACAGAAGGACGCAACGTCCTGAGAAACAGCTGTGAA
>NW_007577927.1:630776-653118 GCF_000690725.1 Stegastes partitus
CTGATGGGACTGGTGCTAAGGCCTAAAAAAGTTTAATTATAAAGTTTCAAATATTATAAACGTCCCTTTAAAAAAGTGTTGTTCTTCCACATCCTTGGCCTGGCTGACCTGGTTACGTACACTCATGTCCTGGACTTATCAAGACCTGCAGCTTCAGGAGCAGCTGCTTTATTCTTATATACGTGTCTGTATTGGAGAGAAGCTTTGAATATTTGTAGCACTTTGCGACAGAAATGTTTTTGTTTGAAAACACACACACTCAGTCTGTTAGCATTAGCATCGCTAGCGTGTTAAGTTCAAAGCCCTCCAGCGCTGCTAGCGTGGCCCATTTCATATGACTGTGCAGCAGATCGACTGTGTGTCTTCTTAATCTTTACTCAACTTGTCGTGCAATTAAAAGTGAATTCACACACATCTGCAGGAATCAGAAAGAGAAAGCCGAGAGTGTGGAGGTAGGCGAGGATGAGGAGGGGCCTCCTTCGTCTTTCAGCGTTTTGTTTGTGTGATTCTCTGCTTCCCTGTCGTCTCCTACATGCCGATGTCAAAGCAGATATGACTGCCTGCTTGTGTAGGCAGCAGAGATGTGTGAAGGAGGCGGCGGGAGGAGAGGGGCCGCTGACAGGCGAACAATGATGGAGGGATGTGACGACGGGATAAGCGAACAGGGACACGTTTCTCTGCTGCAGATGAGGTTGTGTGTTTGTGTGCGTTTGAGGAGGACTGACAGCAGAGGCGAGCTGTAGGAGGCGAATCTGTCCTCGTCCACTTGTTTTACAGTCAGATGACATGTTGTGCTGCTGCTGTGTGCGAACGCAGACACACACTGAGAGCTGCAGAGACGCCGTGAGTTCGTTATGTGAGCTGAATCATCCCAAATTTATTGTTCAGCCTGTGAAGTTTAGTAGGTGTCAGATTTTAAAACGTTCAATCTGGACCTGTAAGTCTTTCCTGTGCTCGTGTTGCTGCTTTAGCCGATGCTCACATCATCTGGGTGATAGCTGCAGCTCAGGTACACACCGCTGGAATAATTTACTGTAAAAATACACCCTCATCCTAACAGCAGTGGACAAGATAACAGGAAAAAAAAAACTAACAAAAAACTTGCCCTCAAAGCGCAGCTTGGAGCACAGACTTGATGTAGGGAGCTTAGAGTATTATTGCCCTGAGATGTGACATTTTTATTTATTTTTACTCAAGGTTAAATAATTTTTCCTTGGTTTCTAAAATGTAATTATTAGAGCACATTTTTTCCTCCATCGCTGCCTTTGAATACATGTTCCCGTGCATAAAAAGTTTTATTTTTTATCTTTTGCTTTGGGTGTTTTAGTGCTATATGCATTTATACATTTTAAACATAGTTTGGTCTCAAAAATAAAGACAAACGACTATTTATGGTATTTGTCTGCAAGTCATAGCAGTGTTTATACATTTTAAAAGACGAAACTACAGTTACAACTGATGCTGATTACAGTGGCAGCACAATATACATGCAGTATATTACTATTATTATTATTATTATTATTATTATTATTGTTATTATTATTATTATTATTCCAGACTTGGGAAATTATTGTGATACCGCAGCAAAAAAAAACAAAAAAAAGCACCAAATCACAACAGAAGAAGGGCTAAAGTTAAATACTGTTATAAAATAAATGAATTATATTATTATGCAGTATATTATTAGAAGTCTAGAGACAGTATTAAACAGTAAAGTTTTCATTCTACTGCAGGGTGCTGATTAGTTTTACAGTATTTAGCCATTAAAGTATTTTATAATCATAACATTAACGTACTGGGAGCTGTGGTGATTTAACATATAAGCTTGTCATCGTGTGTCCCTGGTATGAATGAATACTGTCCTGGTGGTTCTGACCCGTTTCAATAACACAACCGTCGTTGTGTGGTGCCCCATGCTAGCTGAACCCCCACAAAGCTCTCTATATATACATATATCCATATTTATATCTATACATGTATATATGTTATCTCCTCAGTCCCTTTACAGGAGCTTTCTGACATTTCTTTGCCCTTTGCCTAAACCCTAACCGTGTATAATATCTTATCTAGGATATTGTCTTGTGTTCTGCATAGTTTAAAACTCTTCATTCTCTAATGCATCAGACCCACATCAGTGCTGTATTTAATGTTTCTGACAGGTGAAGGCTGTCTTTTATTTTTGAGTTAAAGCAAGTATTAGCTTACAAAAAGAAAAACATCAACACAAAATGAAGACATGTTGCTGCAGCCTCACCCACAGCTGCACTGTAGGAACAAAACGACATTCTTCTGGGATGATCACGTCTTCTTCAGTCACCTGTTGAACAAACTCAAGGTTGCAGCACATTCAGGAGATCAGTGGCGCTGCAGGTGAAGCTAACTGAAGGCTCTGTTGATTAAACCTCTGATAAGAAAGAGAGTGAAAGCAGTGAATCACAGCTGAATGTAACTGTTGTAGATGTCAGCCGAACACAAAGGCAACGTGAGTGCAGTTTGATGTAAGATGTTAACACAAATTCACGATGGAAATCTTTGTGACACTGTTCACATGCATCATTTTCACACAATCAGGTTGTAAATGTAGACGTTCAGGCTTTATAATAACACACAGGAACAGAATTAAACTGTGACTTTTATATGTTTTTGGAATTATCACTATTTTTAAGTGTAATTTAAGGCCAAATCTGTGAGATAACAGCTGAAAATTAATATTAAATACACATAATTTGTCTTTCAAATAATGGAAAATATCTGTTAATTTGTTGTGATGATAAATACAGTTTAAAAGAGTAAATTTACAGTCAAGCGCTAAAGAACAAATTACTGTTTGTTCAGTTATTTTTACACTCAACATGTAAATTAGTACTTTTTTATCATCTGTAGTTTAACAAAATTAGCAAAATCTTTAAATTAGCAGTTAAAAATAATTAGCAATTATTAAATCTTAAAAAACATTTTCTTTTGAATAACAGCAAGTATCTGTAAAACAGGTTTTCCCTTATTTAAATACACTAAAACTATATATAAAAGTAATTTTACCTGTGAAAGAATTAATTATCATTTGTAGAAAAAATAAATAAATAAAAAAAAAGTCAATGTGGACATTTTTTTTCTTGCAGTTTTCTTTATTGTCGACATGTAAATTAATACTTTTTCATCACCAACTAACAAAATCTTACATAATGTAATTTTACCTGAGAAGGAATTAATTATTATTTGTGGGGGGAAAAAAGGTTTTCAATGTGGATATTATTTATCGTTTTTGTATTGTTAACATGTAAATTAATACTTTTGTGTTTTACTGGTTATTCTGTGCAATTCAACAAAACAGGAACATTCTGTAAAATAACAGTAAATCGTTTTGTTTGTTTTTAATTACACCTAATGAGTGTTTCCAGTGTGTACGTGAGGATGTAATGTTGTGGAGACGGAGCTGCATGAAGAACGTGAGACGTGAACTAACCCACCGAAGCAGATGTAAAATAGAAAATAGTGAGAGCAAAAGATTTCCTGAACCAAGTTTCCTGTTACGACCCATTCAGCAGAACGCGGTGGGTTTAAAAAGACAGAAAATCCAACATTTAATTGGTGGCTGTGAGAATCCAAACGCTGAGTTTTCATCCTTCGGTGCTTCAACCGACTCTAGTAAAATAAAAAATAAAAAAAACAAGTGAAAGAAAAAGTCTGTCGGTACTTCTATATGCTCTTTACAACGTCACATCCAAAGACAAAAAAAAATAAAAAATCACTACGTTTTAAAGCCGCACTCAAATATTGATGACTGGAGAAGTGAAGGAAGCTGTTAGCTGATTGGCTGCTCGGCGGTTTAACGGCGACTCTTCCTCCGGCAGACTGTCTGGAGATAATTGGTGTCGGCCGGGTTGTTTAAGGACAGAACTTTGTAGTGTCACAGAGCTGATAGTAGCTGCTTCCAACTGCTTCTGTGCCGGCTTCTGTCGGCTGTGTGTGGGCGAACGGATGTCTGAGGACGGACCGGACAGAAGTTCTGCGAATATTCGGAGTCTGTCGGGCCACCGGGAGCATTTCAGGTCAGACCGTCAGCTTCGAGCGTTCGGTTCCGCCCCGAAAACTCTCCCTCAAGAATCAGAAAGAGTTCTGTTAGCTTGTAAAATGTGTCAACAAGCATCATCAGAGAGAGCAGACATGACTGAAGGGCGACACGTGGGTCAGTCTGGCTTCATTCAGAGCTCAGGTTTATAGAGACGTTTACTGATTTGTGATTTTAAAGCAAAGTTCTGGAAGAAATATTTCTTTAGAATTTTATGTTTTCAGAATTTTTGCATTTCCACCCTCAAAAAAACTGAAAACCAACTAAAGAAGAGTCTTAATGACAATGTTCACACCAGAAATCTGTGTTTTTATAAACGTTAATTTAACGGTTTCAGCGTTTGATTGTAAAATAAAAACATTTTTATTGTATTTAAATCAGAAAAAGACGTGATTTTGCCGTTATTGTAACATTTTTATAGTTTTTGAACATTCGTTTAGTATTTTTTACCTCCTTTTTAATGTTTCACTGTTTTTATACTTTTTTTAAAATCGGTGACGTCCAGCGACTTCCTTCGACTGCATGTTTTTCTTAAGTTGAACCTTCAAAGGAGCTCTTGAAGAACATCCGGATGGGCACAGTGTTGTTGTTATCTCAGCTAAGCGTTGCATGAAGACGGGTTGGAGCTTTGCTGACTTCACAGCACCACCCTGGTCGTGTTAGTGCTGCTGCTGCAGGCCGCTTGTCGTCGTCTCGTCTTCGGTCTGACGGCTCTCTGCAGGAACGCTCACGGTGTTAAAACGCCGCCTCCGGCTCTGGCCTCGGACCCTCTTTGCCCGCTGCGTGATGAGACGTGTGAATCGGAGGTGTCGCTGCTGCAGTCCCTGAAAACACAGCAGGAAGTTTGCCCACAGCCTCCCGTCATCAGGCTGATTGGAGGCCAGCAGCCAATCACAGCTCATCAGAGTGTCAGGAAGCTTCACAGGTTTCTACTGTACGGAGCTCCGAGGGTGACCGAGTTCAACTCCTGGTTCTGCTGCTGCAGCCACAGAGGAGGAAGAACTTCTAGCAGGTTCTGTTAAAACCAAAGAGTTCTGGACGTCTGTGGAAGGAGACCAGAAGTTATCAGAAACATTTAAGATGCTGCGTTTTCCCAAATACGCTTCAACTGTCCAAATCCAAGCTGGACGTTTCTGTCTCATGCTCCTTCACTGAGGTTCATGCTTCACTAAAGTCCTGCAGCTCTGAGGAACCAGAACCACATGAAGCAGGAGACAGAACTCAGAGACGTCTGCTGTCAGCACAACTCAGTCAGAACCATGGAGACCACTGAACAGAAAGAACAGAAGCGGAATCTCTTTGATTAACTGATGATCAACATGTGTAGCAGGTGTCTGCAGACGCTGCCATGGAGGCTCCACATCCTGGAGATGTTTAACTCCTCATGTTTCTAAACTATATCCAGCAGACAGTCCTGACTGGCTGTCAGGGTGACTGGTGTTTATCAGAGCTCACTGGTTTCTCATGAGGGACCTAAAACTATAAAACCATTTTCTCTCCTTTCCTTTTTTAATGTCTTCCCAACTGGGAGTTTCTGGACTTTTAGCCTCAAAGTTCTGACCAGTGGAGCCATTTTCAGGCTTTAATGGAACTCCTACATCCACGAAATGGAGGATAGTTTCCAGCAGATCAGAATGACTGAATTGGCCCAATGCAGGTATAAATGTATGGACATTAAACCGGAACGTCGTCGCACATCAGGTTCTGCTGATGTTAAAGCCTCAACAGAACCATGGATCCATCCATAGACAGACACTGACAGGACCGTTCTGGATCAGTTGCACTTTTTAAGTAATTTTAAACAAATCTTGAGTAATTCTGAGTGAAATTTGAGTCATTTATGAGTAATTTTAATCAATTTCAAGTCACTTTGGGACATTTTTGACTCATTTCTGGACTAAATTTGAGTGAATTTATAGAATTTCAGCCATTTTGAAGAATATGAAAAACTATTTTAGACACGTTTCAAGTCATTTTGGACAATAACGAGACATTTTGGGAAATTTTGAGTCATTTTGGGACGTATTTGGTACAGATTTGACTCATTTTTGTGGACGTTTGAGCCATTTTTGAAAATTTCAAGCCATTTAGACACGTTTCAAGTCATTTCAGACAATAACAGGACATTTTTTTTGGTTAATTTTGAGCAATTTTAAACTGATTTTAAGTCAAAATGTCTAAAACCAGAACCTTGTCTTCACCACATCAGGTTCTGCTGATGTTAGAGCCTCAACAGGTGGTGAAATGTGACCAGAGACTGGGTTCTAGTAGAACCATGGATCCATTAATAGACGGACACTGACAGGAACTTTGCTTTTTTACACTTTAATTCCAATAAAATATAAAATCCTGTAAACTCAGCCAAAGTGTTTCGTAGCTCTTGGCTCCAGTAACCCAGTGAAACCAGGAGTTGTCTCCTTCCTGGAGACCACGTCCATCCTTCTCCCTCCGTCTCTTTTCTTCTGTCCAGTCTGACTTTTTCAATCTTTCCTGAACATCACACGTTTCCTCTGAAGCCTGGCTGCGCTTCAGGACAGAAAGTCGGCTGTCAGACGTCTTCAGCATCAGGCGCGTGTTGGCGTCCACACCTCGCCGTGCTTCAGACCTCGCCGTGCTTCAGACCTCTCCGGCGCTGCAGACTGGCCCGTGGGTGGGTGGGAGGCAGCGAGAGAGAGAGAGAGATACAGAAAGATGGAGACGGCGAGCGGGGAGGCGAGGAGTCAGGTGCACAGAGCTGCTGGTGATTCTGCAGAGCGCTGACTGGATCCAGTCCGCCGGCAGCCTGCCGTTTTCTCCCCGTTAGCCGGTTTGTGGGTTTTTATAGTTGAGCGGCTCGGCGGCGGCGGGAAGAGAGGAGCGAGTCGAGGAGGGAAACGAGTGGCTCTGTCATCCCATCACACCTGTAAGTGGCTTCGGTTCTGTGTCGGTGTGCGACTGTGGTTCTGAATGTGGTTCGGTTCGGTGGCAGGAAAGAGGAACCCGAGAGCAGAGAAGTGTTGTTCTGTGCGTCTGAGCTGCTCGTGATCACGTCTGACCGGCATCTATAGGCTCCGATAAGTGCAGTGTCATATGTTTCCGTGGTGACTCACCCGCGGTTGCCATGGCGACGGGGGCCCATTGTGGAGCTTTTGTTGCATCAGTATGAAAAAAAAGCAGAGAATCGAGGAATTTCTCTCACGTGTTTCATCTGCAACAGGTTGTGTGCAGCGTCGTGAGCAGAGCTCCGGTTCTGGTTCTGGTCCTGATCGGTTCAGTCGATGTGAAAAGAGAAAACAGCTACAGCACAGTTTGAACAGCGGCTCAGGCTTCCTGCTGGTTTATCCTCAGAGTTAGAAGTTGGATGTAAAACCTGCCTGAACATATCAAACGACACGACAGCGAAAACCAGACCATCAGGAGAAGTGATGATGATAATAAGACATGACAGAGCGATGAAAACCCTGAAACACCAGGATGCCAACATCCACCAGGACTGGAGGAACTCTTCTCTCACATCTCCTTCATACGTCACTGATTATTCAAGGCTCAGTCCTTGCAACACAACTTTGTGGCACATTTTAATCTCCTGCTTTCAGTCTTTCTGCAGGAATTCAGTCGATTTTATAAGTTGATGTTTTAGCAGCTTAACGGTGAAGACGCACCGTGTAGAGATGTTTCATTTAACTACAAAGATAAAAACCACATTCAGCCGTGATGGTGGGATGAGTTTGGCTTCCTATAAAATGAATCACTTCTTAGTTTTACATCCACCAGCCTGCTGCTGTTTGGATCCTTTGAACATCTCCGTCTTTGCTGAGTTGGACCTGAGTGCTGCTTCGGTTTCACCTGTAACTCTGCTGTGAAACAATCTGACTCGTCACCTGTGGCGTCGTAGGACAAGATGGCCGGTTTAAGAGAGTCATCAAATCCATGTTGGACTTTCAGTTTTAGTTTTTGATTCAGGCACAAAAAGTACCTGCTTCGATTTAGGAAGAGTTTTATTAGACACTTTAACATGTTGGTTTAGTTTAGTCCAAATGATTTGGTTAAAAGACGACTCGTGTTTGAAGCTTCTTCTCCATTTTCTCCATAACAGCAACAACAACAACAATAATACAAATAATAATAATAACTTTATTGGAATGTGCTTGTATTCGCTTTACAAAATTAGAAAATAAATTCAACAAATAAACAGAATCACCAACGTGCTCCAGAAGGTCGAGGCAGCGTTTTCCTTGAACAGCTGCTGCTCCACAAATGGCTTCATGGAAACAACCCAACAGGACTGAATGTTATAATATTTAATGCTCTGACGCTGTCGTGGTACTTATAGATTCAGGAAACTTTATTTGTCCGCAGGGGGCGATTAAAAAGGCACGAAGAGCAGGTGGTGCAACAATGACGTAAGAAGTTAAGATAAATAACATAAATGAAACAAATAGGGAGAAATATATATACACACATACAAATGTAGGACAAGTAAGATCATAAAAAATGTTTTAAATAAATGTACTTGAATAATTTACACATTAGGGATTAACCTCATGACAATAATATGAAATACTGACGTCTTGACTGTGACAGACGTTAATGTCAGACCCTGCTGTGTCATTAACTATGGACAATAAGCTAATTAGTGCAGCAATAAAGCAGGACAGGACCGGATCGTGAGCTACGGTACCTGACTAGTGCAGATAAAGTGGATAAAAGTGAAGCAATACAATAAAAGATGTGTTGATTAGAAACGTATTAGCGCTACGTAACAAACAGACGTAATCCGGTTTAGGAGCTAGAAGTGTCGTTTTGAGCAGATTGTGTTGGTGTGAGATTAAAACTGAACACATCTGCTGTGAGGACACGAAAGGCAAATTCCCCCCCCAAAAAACAGCATTTTATTATGTTTACGTTATCTGTAGGATTGACAGTGTTTGTTCTGTTCAGCCACTGAGGGAGGAGGTCGGGCTCGATGGATGGGTCAACTAATGTCAGGCTTCTACATGTGAGATCATCATTTACTTCCAGTTTCCTGCCAAACAGACAAAGTGTTTCTGCAAAAACCTCGACCGAATCTTAACAATAACCGTCCAAGATCAGAAAAATCACTGAGTTGTTTAATCTCAGGTTGAATGACCTGTTAGCTCGTTTTATAGAGCGTTCAGTGTCGATGGGCCTGACCTCTGGCTCGTGTGTGGCTCATAACTCTTGTTGTTTGCTTTTATGATTCTGTAGATTTGAAGTTTTTAGGCTTCCTTGGCTTTAAATCAGGAGGCATTCAGTAATGTGCCTCCTGGACGTCACTGCTGTCGACTCCTGAGAGGGCGATCTGCTTCCAGGATGTCCAACATGTCGCTGTAGGTGAAGCTCGTCCTTCCAAAGCCTCTATTTTTGCTTCGTCGGGCCGTACATGGAGGTTGTCCTTCCAGAACGGGTCCCCGTGCAGTAAGCCGTCAGTCAGTGCAGCATGGTTCCCTCATTAATGATATGGAGGCAGACGTCCTTCCAAAACCTGAGTTCACCCTCCACTCTGGCTCAAGTTCACACCACCTGTGTGGAAGTCTGCTCTGAAGTCATCTAAAGGTCTCATGTGTGATTCAGTGCATTCACTCACAACAAACCACATTTCAATGAATAGTTCAGGAGACGATGAGACAGCAATAGAGGCGAGCTAGAAGCAAAAATCTCAGGTAGACACATCATTAGAATAAAATAAGTAAAATATGTTGTTAGGTATAAAACTGATCGTGGAAAAAATGCAGTTTTTTTAAAAAATACAATGGACCCAAAAAGTTCTTAGAAGTGTAAATATATGGACAAAGAGCTGGAACATCCATCCATTATCGCTACACCTGGGGGGCGGAGTCTATCCCAACTGACTCAGGGTGAAGGCAGGTTCACCTGGACAGGTAACCAGTCTATCAAGAACTGGAACGTGTCTTGTCAAACCTGAACACATTGAACTGGACTGATGTTAGAGCCTAGAAAGGAGTTTTTAGTAGAAACATGGATCCATCCATATAAAAATATAGCTAGATAGATGTGAAGCACAGCAGTGGCAGCATCATGATGTGAAGCACGGCGGTGGCATCATCACACATACACACATGTACAGGACCTTTCTTGGGCCACAGCACCACCCTTGTTGGGGAAATGTTTTCACGTTGAAGATCCATTAATTAAAGACGTGTTGTCTGCTGGTTCCATTCAGCTGTTCTGCAAACTATTATGTCGTGTCCTCACCAAAGTTCACGGCTGTAGGGCTTAAGTTTCTACAGATATTAAACCCTGAGTATGATTTAACAGGTTGAAAATACAAAACTCTTCGCAACTGAAATTCTCAAATCTCTGCTGAGATCTTTTACAGATATTTGGGTCCCAAACCACTAGACTGTGGACAAACTCAGAGATGGTGCAGTGACACCTGGAGATGATGGAGGTATACGGTTCCTACCTCGTCTAAATGTTCTCCAAACACATTTTAAAATACTTTCTCTGTGCTGCGTCTACGCCTACAGCCGGAGGTGTGACGATGTTTTCCAGTCAGATCAGATGTTGTCCTTCCAGCTCAGCGTGAGACGTGGTCGGCCGCCATCACGTCCTGCTTCTGGCTTCGCTGTGAGTTCACACAAGGTCGTGAGAGGATTTAGGACGGAGAGCACACCTCGTACTTCATGCTGCTGCCGTAACGAAACCCTTCGACCGCTCTGGCTTCAACTCGGCTTCTGTAGAGGACGCTTGTTCATTTGATGTCACCTTGCAAAGTATTACAGTGAGTCGTAGCTCAGCAAGGCGGCAGGTGTTTATACCTGTAGAGCTGCTTTACAACGTTCTCCTACAGCCTCAGGAAAACGGCATCGAATAAAGAAGAAGCCCTGTTTTACACAGCGAGGCAGAATCCGTGCATGTTCACAAACTTGGCCAACGAGCTGGAAATACAGCATTAAAACCACCTGACTGGACTCCGCGGACCGCCGTGGGTCAGAGTTGCTTTTCCAGAACGTCCCACAGAAGCTCAGAGTGAGATCCTGGGAACCTGGAGGTCAAGTCAGCACCGTGAACTCTTTGTTCCTCCAACTGTTCCTGAGGGAGGATCGTCCTGCTGAGAGAGGTCCATGAAGGAGTGTATGAGGTCTGCAGTCCTGACTGGGTTGGCGTCAGGCGTCAGAAGGTCGTTTTCCACTTTGTGTCTGTTCTCAAAAGCTTCAGAACCTGTAGAAACTCCTTCAGAGGCACTTTCAATGGGCTTCTGAATGGTCCTGAAACACTGCTGTTCAGGTCTGAAGCCAAAGAGGGCGACCTTCAGTGTCCTCGTCCAGCAGCTTTCTCCTCCATGTGTCACAAATGTGTCCTGATCTGCACATCCTGGCCATTTCTTTGGTTGTTTTAGTTTAATTCCTTTTGTCATATCATCACCCTGATGACCCAGGAAACGGAGGAAACGCTTCAAACCTGCAGTGAAACGGTTGCTTTTTAACCCAAACCGTGATGTTTCTCTGAAGATGAACTCCAGTCTCTTAAACCTCCATGTCTTTGTGTCTCCTTCAAACCTGAAGCCGGTTTGTCGTGAGACCATTTGTCGTTGTAGGAACTTGTGTACGTTCTGTCTGGTAGAACCATCCCGTAGAACCTCTCGATGTCCTCGTCCTGTATCTGCTCACATAAGAAACCTCTATGGGTGTACGTCTATGTGCTCCTAGAACCGGATTAATGTCCAGTAAGTACGATTAGTTGTTGTTCTGCTGCGTTTAGAACCAACGTGAAGGTTGTACACTGAATGGTTGATTATCGGGTTGTTTCTGAGCTTCTGCAGTCGGCCAGCCTCCTACAGTACCACGGTGTGAATGCAATAAAGAACATTCATCATACATCTGGGCAGAAAAAGGTCAACATGAACCCGTGTGTTGGCTCAGAGCTGCTTTGGGACTTTTCCAAACCGTGCCTTTCACCAACCAGAAGACATTCTCCAGAAATCCCTTTAAAAAGTGTGACATCGATGGTGTTTTCACTTCAAAGCTCGACCTCTGGAGACTTTAATTTGTTTCATGTCTTCTTCAATGTCATCCGAGCACATTTTTATTGATTCAGAATCAACCTTGGCCCTGCGGTTCTCTCCCGTAATAACACAGGACTGAATAATACGGAGGTTTCATCTGCTCAAAGCGCTGCCAGTGTAAAGACATCTTGTTTTTCATTCATTTAGGTCATTCTGTGCGTCATCTGACTGATGTTCAGAGTCCTTCATTCATTCTTTTGTCTGCCGCGGGTTCATGATTCAGTCTGAAAGTTATCTTCTACAGAAAACATCTTTCCTGGCTCAGGTTTGCGCTGAGAAAGCAGCCTGTTAGAATAACAGCGGAGCGGCTCTTTGTTCGCGCTCCCCGGTGGTTTGTTTCAGCGCTTTTGTTTTCGGCGGCGCGGCAGCAGCTTCGACAGGCGTGAAAATGAAGCAGGACGTTTGCTAATGGATCAGAGGTGTTGCGAGCGTCCCCTCTGATTTGCGAGGTGCCAGGCTGACTCACATCCCATTAGGAGGCCTCCGACACGTAACGTCCCAGAGTAATCGGGTACACCACAGATTACCGGGTTGGGTTTGCATCCTGCCTCGCGCCGCTCTGAGGCTGCAGCAGCATCCATCCAGTTTAATGATGGATGTCCTTGAGCTGAACGCTGACGCTCCTGGTCATGATTATCTGTGAATGGTATCAGTTCTCGGTGGTCGTCGATGTTGTTCGCTGTGTTTTTAAATCGCCTGGTGCTGTGCAGCGCTCAGAGCCTGGTTTTGATCCAAATTCAAGGCTGACTGAATATCCAACATGTACAACATACAGAGACCTGGAACTACAATACTCTGAGGCCCCGCGGTGCAAAATGAACATAGAAAGGAGGATAGAAATAGAATATAGCTGTAAGCAGGATATGGACAGTAAGCACAGAATGTAAGTCTGACTATGAACAGCAAACTGTGCAACATGTGAGCTAGCTCGTAGCTTTTAGCATTTTCTACACTAATTTAAACTCAGCTGTAGATTTTGTTTCATCTCATGTCTGCTGTTTAAATTATAAATCATTTAGTTTATTTACTGTGTTCTTAATGTGTTGTAAATCCTGTTGAACTGCCCAGTGAGTGAAACATAATACTTTAACAGGTAGTACTCGTGTCTACGATGGGACCGATCCCAACAGATTAAACCAGAATGCGTTGAACAGCTGCTCACAGAGGTAGAGAATATGGAGCACATAGATCTGCTGCTGAACCTGCAGTTCCTTAAACGTCCACTCGAGGCTGCATCAAGTCAGACTTTAGAGACCTTCGTGTTTAAACATCAGCATCACAAACGTTTACAATCACTCGTGGTCTCCAGGTGGATTTTTATCCATGAAACCTTTAAGCTCTACGTAATGAAAGCAGCGGCGCCACGTCGAACACGTCTGCTCGTTTTATTGGATTGTCTGGAAGTCAGGAGGCGTTGAGCGCTGGTGAAACCACCCGAACCTTCAGAACCTGGTGCAACATGAAAACAAGTCACAGCACTGAAACCTGCAGTTCCTCAATTGTCCACTGGAAGCTGCCTCCAAGTCCTCACAGAGCTTCATGTTAAAACTTCACAGCAGAACCAAACACGTTTACGGCCTCGTACGAAAGCAGCTTTGGTCTCTAGAGTTCATGACGACTGTACAGACGGTGAATCCTTCTACAGCTCATCTGTTTAAGTTGTATTCAGACTTAAAGTTATGTGAAGCTGAAGGCGTGGCCCTAATCTTTTATGATTATCTGGAAGCAGCAGTGAAACCACAACGCCGGGCTTCGTAGTGAACCTCCGGCCGCCGAAGGGTTTCTTCCACGATCGATGGTGAAACCGAGCGAAGCCTCAGATCTCGTTGTTCTCGTTTGTCAGGTGTGAAAACGAAGCCGGGTGTCTCTGATGGAGCAGAGGTGTTGCAGATGTCCCATCAGACATTAGAGCTGTCAGGTTGAATCAGATCCTCTCGTATATTAATGCCAAGCTGTGACATCCCCCCCCTCTGGAGATCCACGTCTGGTCGCTGAACCACCGCTTCAGCTGGAAACCGTGGGGGCGTTCGTTAATGGACGGGGACGCCAAAGCAGGACTTTCTAGTTTGTGGGCTGTCAGAGTGATTAACATCTCCATAATATGTTCCTCTAACTCCGAAAGCAAAAGGCCAATGTGGCAGTAAAGAGCAGAGTAGATGTTTGATCTGTCGGCGGTGAGAGCTGCAGCCTCCCTGAAGCTGATGGTTGTTTTTACTTCACAGGGCTTTAATACGAGGCTCGGCGAGACAGAACCGCGTCCACGTGAAGCTTCATTATCGGCTGTTTTTGTTCCGCGGCGCCGAGGTGGTAAAGATGTGTTAAACGGTGCTAACGGGCCTCTTTGTGCAGCATGTGAAGGTGTGATCGGTGACGGCGGCCGGAGGGAGGACGAGTCCACAAATAGTCACACAGGAGAGGGCTGAGAATAAAAACACCACGACGCTGCAGCCGCTACATCCTGGACTGTCTAGACGTCTAAATCAGGAAAACAGTCTGAGCCAAACTGGTCCCATCACAGCTAACAAATGAGTTTGTCTAATAGTAAAACCTTTTTTTAAATCTCAGGTTCTTCCAAAATGAAAAAATCAGGTTGAATCAAAGTGAAACGTCTGTTCATCGTTATAAATTCTCTTTCTGCTTTGGGTTCATGAAAACTTCAGCGTTGGAGAAAACTAAGTGATGTAGTCGACATGAAATCACAACTCATGGTTCCAAATGGTTTATTAATGTAGTTTGAGAAAAACAAATCAACAACAGCAACAAATTATTAATTCCAAAGTTAATCCAAAGTGTCTTTTCTATTCAGGGTGTATTGACACTCGGTTGGAGGAACCTTAAGAAAACAACGATGAAGTTCCCTCGTTGTAGATCACATTCACTTTATTGCAATGAGTTCAATGAAAAGTAAGCTGCAGCCTTTCAGCGCAAAAACAAAATATAAAACTTTAACTATATACAATATAATATATATAAACTCTATATATAAAGATGAAATAAATAATAAGCATGAACGCTGTGTGTGATGCACAGAGCTGCATATTTACAGTATATTGAATTATTTTGAGGCGTTTATGGATTGACAGAAGCTGTTCTTCAGTCTGTTAGTCCTGGTGCAGCTTCCTAAATGCAGATGTTTTCATGTTTGTTTCTGCCTTTGCTCACTAAAAAACTAAGATAGAATAAGATGAAATCAAAAGTTTAGCTCTAAACTCATTCTAACTGATGCTGTCGGGTCTTAACATCGATGTTATTTATAACTCTGTGGGTTCTTGGCTGTAAACTCCATCAGTCAGGCTGAAGGCTCTCAGTCTTAGTGCGTATTACAGCAGGTAAAGTAGTTTTTATTGAATGTTCGTGAGGTTTGATTCCTGATCTGTAAGCTCCCGGGCTGTAGCTGCTAGATTCTGGATCCTCTCTCACAAACAGACAGACGGACGGATGGACCGGGCCGCTCGGCCTCCATGTATCTGCATCCGTGGGCGTATTTTGAGTTCCAGGTAGAACCGGAGAGGAGACTCGGTTTCCTCGCCTGGTGCCAGCCGCTGCACCTGTTCCAGGTCCAGTTTATCGACTCCGAGGAGGTGAGGAGGTCGGCAACACGTCCGCCCACCGACTGGGACGCCAGATGTCCCAAATAAACCCACAGCCGGGTTCTGGGGAGGTTCAGTCGGCTGTTAATCACTGCAGCTTAGAATCTGAGTTCCCCTGCTGCCTTAAAAATATGACTTATCCTCGTTAATTAGCTCAAAGTCGTCCTGTGAGGTCTGAAAAGTGCCAAACTAGTGAAGTTAAGTCACCTGAAGTTGAGAAAACAAGTCCGATAAATTCAGGACATCAAGTTGAACCAGCTGATCAGACAGAACACGGTTCCAGACAGACGTCTTACAGACACGCAGAAACTTTCTACCACGTCTGTTTGCTCCAGATCCAAAACACAAGATGTACCGTTGGCTGAAATGCTCCTTTAAACTGGAGTTAAGTTCATTCAGTCGACTCAGTGTCTTCAGTCAGAATGTTTCTAGTCGTAGGAACTCTTGTTTTTACGTTTTAAAATGTTCTGGAGCTAAAAAAAGTCGATGTGACATTAAAACGTCGACTCAGCTCACCTGGAGAAGGTTCATTTTTCACTGAATAAGAAGTTCTGTTAAAAGCTGCAGCGTCCGTCCAGGCGTCACCACTTTAAGCCAAAAAGGTCGTTTCTGGTTCTGTTCATGTCCTCTGTCAGCAGCTGGTAGCATCAGTATTATGGGATGTCTCATAGTGGTACCAGTTTAATGTCTATGACACAGAGTCATGGAAACAATCACTGGTACCCTGGATGTGGTTCTGGTTCTGATCATTTACCAGAGGAAACTATGCAAAGTGCATTGTGGGTAAACGTTCCAGGCTCATGTCAGCATGTGAGATGGTAGTGGGTCAGAACCGGTTCTAGACGATGAAGGACCGTTTACCTCCAGTAGACGGGGTTCACTCTGGGTCATGATGGGTTCCTGTTCTGGTCACATGCTGTCGGGTTTTTGTTTAGCTGGTTTTAACCAAATAGCTCGTGTCTGGAGCTGGAGCTGCTCTCAGCCTTTAGTCCTGCAGGTTCATGTGTGTTATTCCATGTCAGTGAATGTGTTTTCTCTGTTCATATGATCGACTGTCTGCTCTGAATGACTTTAATGTTTGACGTGCAGCGCTTTGTCGCAGCACCTGAAACGCTGCCTTCCCCGTGTGGTGATTAATCTGCAGCTTCTGGGCTCAAACTCATGGTGAACAGGTTGTAGCAGCAGACGGAGAGTCTTTCTGTTGAATACGAGGACACCGTGCAGCGCTGCAGCTATCTGCCTTAGCTTTTATCTCTGTCGTATCTGTGGGACGGAGCTGCTGCCCTCTGAGGCTCTACAGCTGAGCAGCTCCTCCTCTGCTGAGGTGAACCTGATCCCTCCGGCGGCTCGCTGTCGGCAGCTCTCAGGTGTAAAGGTTCTGCTGAACCTGTTCCTGCAGTAAATAAGAACAGCGTGTTTCAGCGTCTGCTGGAGCGTTTGGTTCGTTACTACCAGCTGCTGCGACTGAAGAGCTTCCTGGGGAACACGGTTTAATTATTTATAGATAATTATTCAGTATAAGAGCTGTGGTCGGAGCTCGGCCTCCTGCAGCCGGTCCACAGCAGCACCCAGCATCTTACTGTCACCTCGAAGGCTGTCGTAGTCTCCGATGCTTTCCTCTCTTTTGTGGTTGTTCTTGTGGCAGGACTCGTCACCATGGCAACGCAGAAATTAATGAGGCCTTCCTGATTAGAATTTGCACAAATGTTTTGTTGTTGTTTTTCACCCAAACCACAGTCGATTCCTGGACATCACTAAGTGGGTTTTATGGTTTAAACAAACACAAACAGCGACTGAGAGTGACTGACAGCCAAAGGAACAGCTATTATATTATTATATGTGTATTATTATATGATAATAAAACAAGTATGTTAAAACAGCAGCTGAAAATGGAAGTAAACAGAATCTGACAAAACTAAACAGTGACTAGAAATGATGGTCCACGGAGGCAGGAAACAGCCGAACATGGAAGTAAGCAGCGACTAAAAGCAGAAATAAACAGTGACTGAAAATGACTCAAAGCAAAAAGTAAACAGGAAGTTTAAACGGCTGAAAACAGCGACAAAAGCAAACAGTGGCTGGACGTGACATTAACAGAAACTGAAATGGAAGTGAACAGCACTTGAAAACAAACAGCAGCTGAAAAAGACCGAAAACAGGATCTGAAAAAACTAACCAGCGACTAGAAACAGTGAACTAAAGGGATGTACACCGCGACGGAAAATTCAAGGATTCGAGGATTCAGGGTCTTTATTGGTCACAAACACAGTTCTACCTGGTGTATATCTATATATATGTATATAGAGAGAGAGAAATAGCAAGAAACAAGTAAATCTAATTTCCAAACAGTGCAAAAAGGGAATAAAACAAATAAATAAAATAATAATAAGATGATGCACATGTACGTATACGAGATGAAAAGTGCAAATTAAAGTCCACAGAGACAGAAAACAGCTGAACGTGGAAGTAATCGGCGACTAAAAGCAGAAATAAACTAAAAACCACCGAGAAAGACTCAAAGTAAACGTAAACAGGAAGTTTAAACGGCTGAAAACAGCGACAAAAGCAAACAGTGGCTGAACGTGACACTAACAGAAACTGGAGGTTAAACACAGAACCAGAGAATGATCCGGCCTCGAACCGGGTTTAGACATTTTATTGAAACATGCAGATTTTTGTGAGTTTCCTGCTCTTCGTGTTAACTATCATCTACAAACTGCTGCTTTGGCCCAAACACAGTAAGACGCTGTGCTCTGCTGTCTATGTTGGATTTATTGCATGTGTGACTTTAAAGCTGCTGCTGTGTTTCCTGTGCTGCCCGACCTCCTTCATGTGGTGGCTCTGAGCTCCTCTGCTGTCGTCACATGTGATCTCTGAGTGAACCACTGACTAATTATTCATCATTTTGATTAAAGTTTGAAGCAAATGTGCTTTAATTGAATCCGATGAAGGCGCTCCACGACAAGGCTTTTCCCTGCTTTTCATTCTTTCATTATCAGAATGAATTATTTTTGTTGCTTCCACTTGTTCTGGTGACTCGTCGCTTGTTTTTCACCTGTTTTTTTTTTTTTTGAAGATGTAACTTGGTGAGAAAATAAACTGAGCGCATGTATAATTAATGGAGATAATTAAAGCGTACTTTTCTCCGTCCTTTACGACGGTGTGTAAAAGGTTTTACTCCCAGAGATGTTCCTGCATCTTTAATGCTGACACACTCGTGCAGAATGTTAATCTGGACTCTCAGAGTGTGTATCAAAGAGCATTAGCCTCCGTGTCTACTGGGCATCTCCTTCAAAACAAACGCTGAGCAGATGCTGAGGGGAAGTGCCGTGCGTGACTCTTGTTGTTGCTAAGCAACTACTGAACATCCATCTGAAATGTGGCACTCTTTGGCTAAAAGTTGTAGTATTTTTAACCCGGAGCGCTCGCCGAGCTGAGTGCTGAACTCATGCTAATCACGGGGCTCCGACGGGAGGCTTCCCAGCAGGAGCAGCTGAGGAGGAGATGCCAGTGTTGTGGAAAGGGCTTCCCCGTGGACACGCTGCCTCGGGGCTGCGCTATAATTCATAAACGCCTCTTACAACAGGGAGCCAATCTTTGAAAATTATAGCCCGTTTTAAATGTCCTCGTGCAGACTGCAGGCAGCGCCGACGCTTCTTTTACTTTAACCAACAAAGTTTCCTCTCTGCAGCGCTGCCACGGAGCTGCAGAGAGGAAACCGGTTCAGTGGAACCTGTTCACGACCCGGATCGGATCGGCCCTCGTGTCAAACAGAGAAAAACTCACAGGGCAGATTTCACAGGACTCAGCAGCTCGGCCTGCGACGCTGAATGTTCTGAGGTGTGTTGCAGGTTTTAGAACCTCCCATTGGACTCGAATCATGCACAAATCAAAGAACCTCCTGCACAGACGTCTACTGTTACAGCTCTGTTGGTGATGAGGCTTGAAGGAGCAGACGACCGAAAATCTGCTCAGCTGGAAACAGTGACTGGAAATAAAGGAAAATGACCAAAGACCGAAGTAGTAGCAAATAAAAACGACTGAAAACGAGTGAAATGACTGACAACAACTTAATACAATGACTAAAGTTGGAGGTAACCCAAAATGACTGAAGACTTCAAAGGGAAAGTACACAGAGATTAA
This sequence comes from Stegastes partitus, assembly GCF_000690725.1. Classification (NCBI taxonomy): domain Eukaryota; kingdom Metazoa; phylum Chordata; class Actinopteri; family Pomacentridae; genus Stegastes; species Stegastes partitus. Next base: position 650,608 of record NW_007577927.1, read on the forward strand.
AAACTACCAACAGCTACTGAAAACGACAGGAAGCAGTGTTTTGGTGTCTTTGGTTCCAGTGGCTGAGTAAACGACCATCTTTAGGTGAAGTTAAATTCTCTCTGAACACGATTTTCAGTCTCCACAATCTACCGTCTGTCAGCGGCGACGCGTTGTGCTGCAGCACTGGTACCGACAAACTCATTGTCCTGAACTTCAGCGAGCTGCTGCTGCTGCTGCTGCAGTCCGATGCTCCACTTCCCCAACATTAGTCTCCGGTTGATATCACAGGAATCATTTCTACACCACTTCCCCTTCGTCTTGCAAAAGCTAATTAATGAATCCAAAATGTTCCTAAAACGCTCTTTAACAATGAGAATAACTCCGACGTGTCAGTCAGGTCACATTTGTTGAGAACAAGACCTGTGAATCACATATTTCCCCAACACGCCTCTAGAAGCTGCACAGGACGCTGTTAAAGCCGCAGTTTGTCTGTTTTCCTGCCAGTACCGGGGAGAGCAGGATGACGTACAGCAGAGTTCCTGAGACCCAGACTGCCGTCTACCTCCACCGCTGATCCTCAGGAATATATTTAGAGCTTCAGGATTGTTGCGTCCGTCCCAGCATGCACTGGGAGAGCAGTTGGGAAACCTCGCGGGCAGGTTAGCGGTCGATAGCAGAGCCGCTTCTCCAAACCCGGCCAGGTTGCCAAAAACAGCTCCACCTCCACTGCAGCCGGTTATATAAGGGTTTAATGAGCAGGGGTCTTCGGTCCACTGAGGTACCAGCAGCAGAAAAAAGCTGCTCCTTCCTCCTCCTGGTTCACCGGCTTCCTGGCCTCGGCGTGCACTACTTACAGCTCAGAGTTATACATAATTAAGTGACATATATGTGCATGTGCAGCATGTGTGTGTGTACAATATGCATGAACATACTAATGTATGTATGTGTACAGTACAGCTGTGTGTGTTGTGTTATCCGGAGTCCGCAGCACCTGCCTCCTTTCTGCTTGTTTAGTTGTCCTGCCAAGAACTGAATGGACGTTTAGCTGCTGCCTGCTGCTGGAGGCCTGCAGGCTAAATTACGCCACTATTAATAGACCCACATCCAGCGGAGGCATCGCTTATTCTGAGCTGTGTGTCTGACTGTGTTACTGTGATGTACATGAGCTCACATATTTACGTAGCGGCCATTCTCTCGAGTGATGCAAATAACTTTTAATGGGCTGCAGCCTGATTCGTTCTCTGACAGGAGTCACTAGTCCTGTTTTTATGCACATGTTGAAGTATTGCATTAGAAAATGAATAAGTTCAGCGTTTCATGGACCCATCCATCGACCCCGACCTCCTCCTGAAGCCGACTCTGCGGCTCTTTAGCCTCGTTTCTGTTTCTGTGGTGTGTTTTTGTGCATCTTAATGGAGAGGTTTGTCTTGACTGTTTCTAACATGAGTTTAAGAGCTTGAGAAAAAGGAGATGAAAGCGTGTTTTTTTAATATGTTCTGACGTGTCGGATGTTCAACTCACTGATGGCTTCTTTCGTTCTTTGTCTCCAGACAGCATGAAACACGTCTGATAGCTGACGTGAAGAATAATTACGTTTTGTTTTTTGGAGCTCTGGTTTTGTTTCGACTTCTTCCTCTCTGGTTATTACATATTGTAGCCTAGAGCGCCACCTTCAGACGACACCACGCTGCCCAGTTTACTCACTTCAAAGCAGTTCAGAGAAACATTTTTTTTCCAAATGTTTTGCTTATTATGTCCAACCAAGAGGCCAAAGCTCTGATAATCGATGACATCGAGCAGCAGAGAGGAGCTTTGTTGGTATTTCTACACAGACGTTGGTCGTAAACAGCTGACAGCGTTGGACTGCTGGTCCACTAAATGTGTGTTTATTACCATCATCTGAGCCGTGATTTTGTGTCTGAGCTCGTTGCTCAGGTTCGTTTTCTGTCATGTCTGTTTAAGCTTCTCTCTGCAGAAGACAAACCACAGCAGCAACATGACTGACGGTTTGAATTCCCAACAAGCCCTCTGAATGGATTAGACTCATTCTGTTGTCCAGCCTGTTGCAGGCCAGGTGGACTGGACACAGCCAGCATTTGATACGAGCTGTGATCTCCTCTTGTTCCTGGCCAGTCCAGGCTGGCAGCAGCTCCCTCTGAGAGGCTGAACAGCAGTAAGCCGGTGAAACGGTGAACTCGTTCACCTTTACTGTATTCCAGTGTGACTTGTTTGAGAGCCTTTAATGAAAGCAGCAGCGCAGCACAGCGGCCTTGTGTGCACCCTGCTGGCTGCCAGCGAAGCACCGCTGACTCAGCTGGTTCTGGAGATGAACGCTGTGAATCTGATCTCTCTCTCTCTCTCTCTGTCCATCAGAAACACAAGGTGGATCTGTTCTACAAGGTGCGCCACGTCATGATGGAGCTGATCGACCTGAGACGGCAGCTGCTGTCCGGTCACCTGACGCAGGACCAGAGCCGAGACGTGAAGCGACACATCACCGTCCGACTGGACTGGGGCAACGAGTAAGGA
>NW_007577927.1:654024-658936 GCF_000690725.1 Stegastes partitus
TAGACGTCCACCACGGCAGCATCTAGCACACGTTTACCGTAGACGTCCACCACATGGCAGCATCTAGCACACGTTTACCGTAGACGTCCACCACGGCTCTGTGAAGACGCCCTGCCCTCTGAGTGACGCCTCCACGGGCCGAACGGAGGCGTGACTGGAGGCAGGTGGACGAAGCCGCTGAAAAGGCTCATGGGAGCTGGTTGGAGGCTGATGGAAAACAGATGAAATGGAGAAGAGTTGCCCACTGCCTCAGGATGCAGTTATTAATGCTGGAGAAGCGGGCGGGAGGCGACGCGGGACTGTTCACGGTTATTAAAAGCTGCACTCTGCTGAAACAGACTGAAGGAGGACGACGTGAGCTGTTATTACAGTCATAGCAGCAAAGTTATTTGGGCACCGCTGGGTGTTTTTACTGCCTCCCAAAGCATCCAGGTAATATCGCTACAGCAGAGCGGACAGGTGATGTTGCTGGTGCAGCTGGAGCTTATCAGCAGTGATTATACACTGATGGGGATATTTAACGCATTAATGTAGAACCGACATGTTTCTCCAGTCGCTGGTTTGCCACACTGAGAACTAACGGAGTGAACGCGACCGTCTGACGCCACAAAACAAGCGAACGAGATGCTGCTGATGTTGGCGAGCAGATAGATGATGATTGGGTCTCCAGCTGCTGAGAGAGGTGAACATCAGGAAGAAGAGCAGCTGGAGCTGGAAGGTGCATCACAGGCCGATAAGCTCCTGCTGCTGGAAACACACAAATAACTTCATACACGTCGGATCTGCAATGAATCAAAACGTTCTCATTACAACAGAACCTCTGAACTCCATTTTTTGCTCCTCTCACATTTCTTTTGTATAAACAGAGACGGCTGCGATGGATAAAACCTTCAGTTCCCACTTCTTAACCCGTATCAGCCCAGAAATGATGTTCTTCATCCGGCCTTCCTCTGCAGCGCTGACACACAAACAGACGTTTAGTGTCGCAGCTTCAGAAGCAGTTTCGGTGTTTTCTCAGAACACCGTCTTTAGGACGGAGGTCGGCGGCCTGCAGGGGGAAGATGTGGTTGTTGAGACTGAACAGAAAGTAATCCTCCGGAACAATATCCCCGGAGGCCGCCTCTAAAATCACTTTAACTCAGTGTCTGTTGTGGAGGTTTGTGTCCTGACAGGAGCTGGTTTGTGTGAAGCTTAGATTAAAGACACTGACGGTGGTCTCTGTCTCCCTCAGACACCTGGGTCTGGACCTGGTGCCGAGGAAGGAGTTCGAGATGGTGGACGAGGACCAGATCAGCGTTTCGGACCTGTACAAGATGGTAAGACTTGGCTTAAAGACGGAGCTTCCTCCTGTGGTCACACCGGATTATAATTATCGTAATATTTACAGGAACAGATGTCCAGATCCAGTCTAACGGTATCGTGTTTAATCTGAGCCCCATCGTGAGCTGACGATAGACCAGAGTCATAAATGAAGAGCACAGTTTGAGTCACGATGAATAATTTTAAAAGTTAGCAGTGCTGTCAGTCAATCATTGCTTACACTGGACATTTTCTTTATGCTAATGTTTTAGCTAACAAACACATAGTTTACATACAGGAACGCTATCCGGGTTGGTCCCAGTCTGCCTTAACCACACAAGCTCTGCTCAGAGGCCATGAAACGTCTCAGAGGTCTTTGTCAAGGCGTCTCTGGTCTCCAAAGGATTAAACAGTGAGAGGCACCACCTGGTGGAACAACCAGGTACTGCAGTTCAACTCAAAACGTGACGAAAACATCTTGATGCTTCTCCAGAACGACTCAGAATTGGTCCAAAATCCTCAAAACTTGTTCATATTTTCTCAGAATTGAATCATCCACAAAAAAAAAAAAACAAGAAAAGAAAAAAAATAAAGTCTCCAAACAAAAGAAACTAAACCAAAACAAAACAACAAAGGAACAAAACAAAACGAAAAGAAACCAAAACAAAACAACACGACACAGCCAAACTACAACAACACAATCCGCTCCCAACACAACATGAACTCTAAGCGAAGCAACACCTCCTCTCGACACGACAAAACAAAAAAAGGCGCCACCTGGTGGAACAACCAGGTACTGCAGCTGGCCTACGACACATCTTCTTGCATCATGTAGAGAATACAGGGTTTCCAGTTGCTTTTGCATTACCCAAATGTAAAATGTTGAACTTACCTATTACCTTTTTGTTTCTTTAATCCTACTCGTTGACGTCCAGAGGTCAGATACACAACGCTAAAGGAGCAACAAAACTCATTTTCACACTTTTGCTGAGATTAAAATGCTAGTTTAACGGGACAAAGTGCAACGTGATGGAATCCAAAAATGTAAACTGCCATCGCCGAAGCAGAAAGATGAGAGAGACTCACCTGAAACAGGACTTCAGCTGCTGCTCATGTTTTATAGCCTATGAAATGACACACATTCTACACAACTCTGCCTTGTTTTGAAATCCATGCGGGAAGACGTCCAGGAGGTAGAAAAACAGCATGTAAAGTGGCAGAAGTTCTGATTAGGACGACAGCAAACCTCCAGAGTCACCCGCTGCTTTCTCTGAACTCTTACAGCAACTTACAGCAGAAACACATCTGTGAAAAACCAAAGACTACATCCTGTAAATGGAAATAGACAAAAACTCTGTGACATTTCCCATCTGTTTCCTGCAGAATACGATTTAGACCGGACGGCTCTGAAACAGTATTTCCAGCAGGTCAACTGCACAAAGAGGAACAGAAGCTGTAGAGACCAAAAGTGTTTCTGTTTTCAGGCTGTAAATGTGTTTTTTCCTCAGTCTGGCATTTTAACCCTGAGGTGTGTGGACTGGTTTAGGAGGCTGCCTCAAGTGGGCAATCGATGAACTGCAGTTTTTTGAAGTTCCATTTAAAAAAAAATTTTTTTGCTGATTGGTGGAAACTTTAATTCAGACTCAAAGCTGCTGAATAAGATCTTACATCTCCAGCAGCTTCAGTAAAGGTCGTCCTTTAGGGGGTTGTCCAGTTAGCTGGATCTGCAACAGGAAGTAGTTTTGTGAAAGCAGCTTTAGAGACGAAAGGTGTTGAAATAGACTCACTAGTTATGTAAAAGAGTCAAAATGAACCATTTAACCATCTCTCATTTAAATATTCTAACAGTAGCTGGTAAAACATTTCATATGAGTTGAGATATTTTAGTTAACTGGTATTTATGTGGTTAAATATCAGGAGCTTGTTGTTCCCCGTCACATATACGACCATTATTACTGATATTTCATGTCTGCAGTTGGGTAATGACAAAATAAATTGATCGTTTCAGCGATACAGATAAATATATTCCTTATTTATTTACTTTTTTATATGCAATAAGAACACTTCACTGTCTTCCAGGAGGCTCAGCTTTTTATACGACTTGGTAGCCATAAATGTTAAATATTAAACCAACAGGTAACGTCAGTAAATCTGAATAAAACACAAAAAAACAAACTGATGTTTTAAAAAATGAACATTTTGATTCCCCAGAAACATCAAATGAGCAGATACTGTTTCAGACTGGCAGGAAATTTAAATTCTGCTTTATTTATTGACTTTCTTTTACCCCCAGAAACAGTGTTTTCCTCCACTGTTGGGGGGATTTGACCTCCAGCTGCTCCTCAGTGATTGCAGGTTGGTTTCAGATCAGGCTGCAGCCGTGGGTTAAAGCGGCCGGAGGGATTAGTTTCCTCACAGAGCTCCGGTTTTAATCTGGTCCTGGTTTCTGCAGAGCTGCAGCTGAATCAGCCGCCCGTTGATTCTCCGTCTGATTCCACCTCCTGCTGCTCGTCACCTCGGCTCTCCTGTTTCTGCTTCTTCATCTTGTCTCCGACGGCGACCGGGTTTAACGGCTTTTGTGTCGCATTTAGCTGGAAATGTGAACGAACTCACAAAGAAATCCTCATTGAGCATCAAGTCCTGCAGCGTGAACGTAGCCAATCTGTGGGATTGTTCAGTCAGATAATACGCCCTTATCCTGATTGGTGACATTAAATGTCATGTCGGAGTCAGAATCCAAGGCTGTCGCTATGTTAAGGCTGTTTTTATGGGTTCTGTTGGTTTTTCCTAGAAACCTATTGGATAGCAAGGTTCTGGATCGTTACGGGTCGATTATGGAGTCACGGCTGTATTCAATGTGGGCACTTTATTTATTTCCTGACTCCACGCTGAAGGACGGAGACACAGAACAAACTGCCACCTGTTGAACTCGTAGACTTCATGTGTTTATCAGCAGACAAGTTCCAGCTCCTGCTTCCAGTCGTCACCTCCTGAAACCTTCCTGCAGAAGCCTGGAGGTGATTCAGGCAGCGAGCTGCAGCAGCGTCACACGTCTCCTCGATGTTCCCTCAGTGAAACTCGATGTTCCGCCTCTTACATCAGTTCTGCTTTAAATAGCCGAGCTGCACCAGAACACCGTAGTCGTGGTGATTCCCCTTTTGTTCTGTTGCCTAGAGACAGTTCGGAGGGAGGGAGAGACGGGAGGAGAGAGAGGCGCCGGGAGAAAGTTTGTAGACGAAGGATGAAGGTGGAGACAAGAGAACATGCAGAGACGGTGGCAGCATGGGCCGAGTGTGATCACCGCCCTCACTGTTCTGTACAGGAGGCCGGACCCACCAGCACAGAGTCACACAGGAAGTTAAATCCTCCTGCAGCTGATGGATCCCCTTATTAAGACTGTTTCTCTGAATCTGAAAATGTCTCGACGCAGAAAACACAAGATCAGATGAAACTTTATTGATCGCTGAGCTGACATCAGAGAAAAAAAACGCAACAGCAAGAAAGAAACAAGACGCAAAACAACTGGATGTAGAAAAATATAAACCAGCTGAGAACAGAAGTTTCCATCCATCTCCTCAGTATCTGCTAGCGTTGCCTTTAAACTCTATGACTT
>NW_007577927.1:659961-664369 GCF_000690725.1 Stegastes partitus
ATGACATCATCATCTGGGCTTTCCCAGATAGTCTGAAGGATCTTAGTGGATGGAAACTTCTCTCTCTCGTTATTCTGGTGTTTAGCAGATAGAAATAATGTTGGTGATCCTGACTGACTGAAACAGGAAACCTTTAGTCTGATTGGATGTCAGACGGTGAGAAGAAAAGGTTTAATGTCTTGTTTCTTCAGTTTTCTGCTTTCAGCTCCACGTTGAACACGACTGTGGATCATTTGACTCAGTTCACAGATGAGCTGAACAACTTTGTGGAAACTCCAGCTGTGACTGATTGTTTTATTCATTCATAAGGCAGTCGAGCAGAAGGCTGGTTTTAGGTTTAACGTCCGCGAGATGCAGATTTGTGCGTTTTCGCTCAAACCTGTTGCCACGAAGACGGATTTTCTTCCACCTACAGCAAACATCTCGGATTGGTTACCTGCTAAACATCCAGCGTTAGAGCAAGAGGAGAAGAAGAAGGAGCAGAAGGAGGTTAATGTAGTGCTCAGGTCGGAGCACTTGCAGTTGACAGTCATTACTTCAATTCATCAAAGCGGGTTTCTCTCCTCGCTCTCAGCCCGTCAGCACATTCACAGACGAGTGGCGCTAACGAGTCTCTGAGGCATCGAAGCATCTTCGTGCTCTGAGGAGGAGAGTGAGCGCAGGAGAGGAGACGAGGAGAGGAAACAAGGAGAGGAAAGAGGAGGGTGTGAGGAAACAAGGACATGAAAGGGCAGCTGCATCCTTCAGCTGATCATCACCTGCAGCTGTTTCATCGTCTGACAGATGAGCAGAACAGTGATAACATATATTTTTACTTTCAGTTCACGGCGTGGCAGCAGGATGTGATATACAGATTTATTTTTATTCATCAGACGGTGAAGCGTTGTGGCTTCACTAACACAGACCGACACAGATTAACGTATACATCCTTTACACACATCTGTCTGCTCTGCTGCTACGTGGTGCGTTCATGTAGTCCAGCTGTGTGTCGCCTCTTTATCAGGAAACTGGCTGAAGCGTCCTCACCTGGAGCTCCTCGTTCATTTTATCTATCTGGTTTATTCAGTTTACGCTCTGTGACGTCCACCGTAAACGATATTTGTCTTTTTTTATTATTATTTTTAGAATTTATTACTTTTTGTATTTTTTTTTTCAATTATCAAATATATAAATGTATTATTAAATATGTCATCATCAACATCATTATTAGTAGCAGTGGTATTTAATAAAATAATGAATTTGTCATCTTTGTAAATTTACAGTTTATTTATTTACCTATTTATTTGATTTATCCATTATTACTATAACTGCTGTTATTGTTGTTGTTAATAATAATGATGACAATAATAATAATAATAATAACAATAAATAATATGCCCATATTTCATTTAATTTAATTTATACTGTATTTTGATTCCTTTTTTGGTTCCTCTATATGTCCTGGCTTTATATTTATTATTATTATTATTATTATTATTATTATTATTATTATTATTATTATTATTATTAATAATAATAATAATAATCATTATCATCATCATAATCATTTTTTGCACTTTTTAATGGTTTATTTTTCTTTTTTTTTCTTATTATTTAATTGTTTTTTCAGGACTTTGGTTATTTTATTTCCTACCTATTGGCGTATTATTTTATTTCATAAATCTCTTTACCAGGCTTAACTCTGTTTCCCTTCTATTCTGACTGGATCTTGTGTTTTTTGCACACTGGAGGTTCTGTTTAAGGCCCAGTTCACATGAAACCCGTTTCTGAGAATGTTTCTGCAAAAGCTTTCCAAAAAAACTCATAACATTCAGTGTTGTCAGTCTATATGTTCTGAACCGAGCAGCAATTTAACTGCATCTGATATCACATAAAACAATCAGAACTCCTACAGGAGGCTCAGCACCAGAACCATGTTTGGGTCAGATCATCTTCAGATCTGTAAGAACACACGGAGAAAATAAGGAAACGACGGTGAACCTCCCACGTGGTCACGTCAGGGCAGGAAATGGGCGAAATTCATGAAATGTAAAAATCAAGCGCATCTGAAACTCCGGTGGTTCTGATGTTCATGGTTCCTACATGAACATGATCCAGCAGCTCATCGATGACAAGAAACAGCTGCTTCGTCTGTCAGACTCTTCTCATGAGGGACTGGAGCAGAGGGCGTCTTTGAATTTATAGCGTTTTTAGAGCGTTGGAGGAAGACAAATAAAGACAAAAGTTAGTCCCAGATGACCCGTTTAAAGCTCCATGTGTGGTACTGTACGAGGTATCAGAGGCTGGTTTGCCAAAACTATGTCTTTACAGTTTGGGTGAAGGAGCACCTGTGATGCTTTTCAGAGGAACCTGAGGTGGACCTGGGTCCTCTGGTTGATCTGATGTGGATTAAATGCCCAGAAGCTGCTCTAACAGCTTTGTGTTTGTGTCCACAGCACCTGTCCAGTAGACACAGCGTCCAGCAGAGCACCGCTCAGGTAAGCAGGCGGCTTTATAATCACACATCTGGGTTCTGATGTTCCAGTCAGAACCACAGGTTTCCCTCCAGAGAGGCTCGACCTCGTGTGAACCTCTAAAACGCTGCTTCCACCGTTAATGTGCTTTTTGCTGCTCCGGCTCCACTTTAAGTGCAGAAAGACGCGTATTTAAATATTTCCTGCTTAAAAACTGGGTCGAGCAGCACAAATAGAATCCCTGAAAAGGTTCGACATCCATAATTTATGCGATCAATAAACTTTTCAGCGCCTTTTAGGGCCCAGAAACAGATGGAAATATTAATTAAAGGGATTTAAACTGCGGTGTTTAGAAGCCGACTCGGCGCTTTCACGCTCTGTGAAAAATAAAACATGATCTTTTTGATGAAGCATAACTCTTGTGCTGATTTAAACTGCGGGTGGATCGGCACCAGAACACTTTATTCTGTTAGCTTCAAGTAAAAACACGAGCTCTGCTGTTAAAGTTTCTCTCAGAGACGTGTTCAAGACGAACGTTATTTATGTTCAGTTCATTATGTTGGAGCTCGTCAGGAGATCACGTCCCTTCATGGAGCATTTCTTCTGTTTAATGAGGGAAAAGAAAACAGATATTGTGAGTTTTGATTTCTTATTTAACTTCTGTGCAGCGCCGAGGTGGCCTTATGGAGTAAAAGATGAATAAACCAACCAAAATATGAGGACGTGATAAATTAGTAAATAACAGCAGTATATTATACATGCAGTTAATTCAGTCTGTTTGAGTGAAAATAATAAGAAAACATGTCTGAAAATATTAATTATAATGTTATTAAAATGTCAACATATCAATAAGATTTCAGTAAATGGTATTAAATGTCCAAAAATATATTAAGATAAAATAATAACAAGTTAAAAAAATATTATTAAATGCCCGATAATATTAATAAAATGTCCAGAAACAATAAGAAAGTGTCTGAAGATATTAATAAAATGTGAAGAATATATATTTAATATAGACAACAGCTTTAATATGTCGTGGCAAACAATATCTCCAAAACAAAATTATAAAATGATAGAAAATTTTTTAATAAGTCTGAAAAATATGACCAAAAAAATCTGTGAATTTCACAAAAATCTTTGAAAATATTACTGAAATGTCCAGAAATATTTTTTTTAAAAAGGGTCTGAAAATATTAATAAAATGTGCAAAAATATTTATTTAAAACATTTATTTTGTCATAAAATATAAATGCAATTTCAGAAAATATTGACAAATATATCAAATTAAAGATGTCGACAAACAATATCTCCACAAAATTATTACAAAATTATAGAAAATGTTGAAATAAGTCAGAAAAAATATGAACAAAAAGTCTGTGACTTTCACTGAACTGTCTTTTTTAATAACAGTTGAAGTGTGTCTCTGTGAAGCTGCTAACAGGATGTGATATAAAACCATGACCTGCAGGGCGACAGTAACCGGCAGCGGCACGGCGAGCCCTGCAGGGTTCCAGTTCCTCACCACCTGCTGGTCAACCTGAAGAGCTTCACCTACAACAGCATCGGAGAGGACACCGACATCTTCTTCTCTCTGTACGACCTGCGGGAGGCCAAGACCATCAGGTAGGACGACACGACTCGGACCAAACTGCTGCTGCTTCGGTTCGGCTGTCTGAGAGAAGACGAGTCCACAGTCAGGGTTTGTTCAGAACCACAGTGAGACGGTGCCGCAGCTGCTCTCCATGTCAGGATTGTTCAGAACCGGGTTCATGTGTGTCGGTGCTGCAGCTCAAACATGACAATTCATTCATGCAAATACTCTTAAGTTTGTGCTCCTAGTTTCCCCATAGCCTCCTGTTCCTCTATATTCTATATATAGATAATAAAGTCGTCCTCACACGTCTTCATCTCCGTCCATTAAAGAAAAGGCAAAACTCACAACAGTCACTCAGATA
>NW_007577927.1:664768-677640 GCF_000690725.1 Stegastes partitus
TGAGAGTCGACTGAAACCGGTGCAGGACGGCGGCTGTACCGGCGCCATGCAGCGAGATCAGCTGCTCGGGTCGAGGTTAAATGGAGACGGTTCGGTGGAACTAACAGACGATAACTCAGCGTTCAGCTTCTCTCTGGGAGGAGTCACGTCAGAGATTTTGATAACATCTGTAGTAAGAGCAGAGTCAGTAGAAAACACCAGAAGAACGAAGGTTTGTTTAGCCACGCAGGTGGTGCAGCGTCTTATTGGCCTTCAGTGGCTTCAGAGGTTCACTGAGAGACACGAGTTCATCAGATGGATGGAAAACGTACATGAAAGGTGGGAAAATTTGAATAAAAGATAGATTAAAAAGTCAGAAAATATTAATAAAATGACACAAAATATAAATAGATTGTCAAGAAATTGTAATAAAATGTCAGAAATATATTTTTATGTCCACAAATATTAAAAATCTAAAAATAGAAATAAAACATCAATAAAATATCAGAAAATATTGATCAACGGTCGCGATAACAGGAGGAATACAGCTCTTCTGAACAATATTATATATCTTCCCAACCTCACAGACTCGGTCTGAAAAACCGTTCTGAGGAACTCGGAGGTTCCTCCAGAGTGATGCTCTCCTCCTTCAGCTGAGTCTTCAGATGCTCAGCGAGGCAGCACGAGGCCCGTTTGGGTTCGTTTGTTGGTTTAAATCCCTCCATCCGGTGGAGGATCTGTGCATGAACAAACCATGAGTCGTTGTGTCTCTGGTCTGAAGACCTGGAGCCCCGTTGGTCTGCTCTGTGGTCGGTGTGGATCCCTGCAGGTGGATGAAGGCGGACCGAGGCCTGTCCTCCTCTCTCGGCCCGAGTGTCGGTGCTGTTTTCCTGAGCCGGGCCTCTGCTGCACATATCAGGAGGATGAACGGCAGCGGCGTGGAAGTGATTGCTTCGTATGCATTTCCATAAAAGCGCCCGGTGGTGCATGTCCGTGTGCAGCACGTGACCGAGTGCATCCATGCGTCCACATGCGTGCACGCCGCGGCCCGTGTTCCAGTCTGACTGCATCTGTTTGTGTCTCTGGGTGAATAATTCAGCTCCGGTCCTGTGTTTCCCTCTCAGGTCCGTGTGATGCGTGTTGTGTCCTATATTTGCTGCTGCTGCTGCTCACAAATAACTCCGGCGAGCGTCTGCAGCAGCAGAGCAGGAGGCTGTGGTCGTCTTCACCTCCCACCTGCCCACACATGGAGCCACACTCGGCCTCTGTTTGGCACAAATGCACTTTTATTCTCTTTTGTTGTGCGCGCTTTGTTTGGGCTGCGCTGTCTCCTGGGGATTAGAATAAACTGTTCCGTTTAGGGGGAGTGTGCTGTGGGGATTTGTCGGCCGTCGCTGCTGCTGTGTGTGAGTTGGACACAAACCTGGCAGTCGGCTTCCTGTCTGGAGACGCTGAACAACAGAATACATGCAGACATGTGATCCTGTCAGGAGAGGACCTGTGACTCCTGAAAGGTGCAGCTGTGGTGATGCTGGTGGTGAGATCGGTCTGTGAATCTGGAGCAGCGTTCGGTATCAGGTCAAATGTATAGAAAACGTATTCTGATCATGGAAAGTGGTTCTGGTCCAGTATTCCCTCCCCAGCTGCTGGAGTTTTACCGTATTTAAAGGTTATTTTTTTCAGTGCAGCTACAGTTTGTGCTGCATTTAATATAACTCAGATATTCTTCCATGAGAGCTGTGAGCACATGAAGCTCAATACAATACAGTTATGACTTGATAATCCGACCCTTAACAATCCTAAACCTGCTATCCGACAGGTTTTTAGGAGAAACCAACAGAACCCATAAAAACAGCCTTAACATAGCGACAGCCTTGGATTCTGACTCCAACATGACATTTAATGTCACCAATCAGGATAACGGCGTATTATCTGACTGAACAATCCCACAGATTGGCTACGTTCACGCTGCAGGACTTGATGCTCAATGAGGATTTCTTTGTGAGTTCCTTCACATTTCCAGTTAAATGCGACTTGTATGTGATCTGCTGTGTGAACTTCATACGACCCAAAAGTGTCCCACATGCGCAGAAGAGGACACAACGACGTCACACGCTGTGAGCGTGCTCAGTGTTTATGGAAGTAAACATAGATGGTAACGGTGGAGCGTATCTGCCACTCCCGCTAACTAAACTAGCATCAGCAGCCAAGTACTGCCTGTGTGTTCTGGACACTTCCACCCCGTCAGAGCGCTGCCCCGGGGTGGAAGTGGCCGGAACGTGCAATAAATATTAACAACCAATGAGCCTTCCAGCATCAAGCCCTCCTTGTATCTGGACCTCCGTCTTGACAATCCGACAGCCTTGCTATCCGACATAGAAGAAGGTTTTACATTTAGTGTCGGGTTATCGAGTCATGACTGTAGTTAGAAGTGAAAGTCTGGATGCGTTTGTCACCGTTGAGGCCAACAGATCATCAGCTGACTGTCAGGAGCTAAAGTGGCAGATTTCAGCAGCATCATCTGGACTAATGACACTCATTCAAACATCGTTTAAGATCCTGACAAGAGCCATGCGGACATGTTGGGCTGAAAGTTAAAGATATCTTGAACTGTAAATGTCTGGATTTACACCAAGTCAGAACATTCGTGAGTAGGTGACACGGTTCAGTCAGACCTGATGGATCACAGCTAGAGCTGGTAAAGGTTCGGCTGTTTGGTCTGCACGCTGTGATCCGAGCTGCTCTCTGCTGACAGGCTGTAAAGGCCTTCAGCTGTCGGTCAGCGTGAGACTAAACCTGGAAAACAAACTTCTACACGGCGGGATCTGATCCAGTTCAGCAAACACACAGACGGGAGATAAAACTGCAATCCTTCAGTCACCGTCCTTTATCCGTCACACAACCAAAACAGTGTGGCATCACATGGTGTTGGTTTTACAGGAAGGTTTGTGCAGCACAGGAAGCAGCGTTTAATCAATACTGTACGATAAATAATGTATGGCTGAGCAGCAGAACCACAGCTCTACTGTGACTGTGTTTCAGTCGTTGTCGGGTCTGAACCAACCGACCTGCACGTCCTGGAGAGTTTCCAGACTTCAGCAAACTGATCTCTGATATGTTTTGGTTCCAGATTCATTCAGACGATGAGCAGAGGCTTCAGGCCCTAAGAGCTGGATCACTGTTCTCTCTCCTGACCTGTAAACGTCTGGAGGTGTGATTCAGGAGGCGGGTCAGGAGGCAGGTCAGGAGGGGGATCAGGAGGCGGGTCAGGAGGCGGGTCAGGAGGCGAGTCAGGAGGCGGGTCAGGAGGCGGGTCAGGACTGTGTCCACGCTACAAACAGCTCTGATGTGTGTCTGAACCTTGTTGGGACTGAAGGTGTCTCAGTTTGTTAATAAGACACCAGAATGAGGATTCAGTCGGAGCCTTGATGCTGAACTCTAGATCCTGGTCTGGTGGCTTTTATCGTCCTGGAGGCCGAGCGCTGACCTTCTGTCCTGCCGGCTGTCTGGAGAACTTGAGGTCTGGGCTGGTAGCAGCCGCTACATTGCAGATCCCTGAAGCCAGAAAGAGGCTGAGAGTCGCCGGTTTCCTCAGAGTTTCCTCACCGCCGGGACCTCGGAGGGAGGAGGGAGGAGGGAGGAGGGAGGAGGAAGGAGGAAGGAGGCGTGAGCAGACAGCTGAAGGTGTTTCGTCTCTTTCAGAAATCCCCCCCGAGGAGGCCGAGGGCCGCCGGGCTGAATTGCGAGCGGTTAAAGCAGAATTTCTCAACCTCTGAGTCGAGCCGAGCAGCAAGTCTGATAGGATGATGTCTGGGTGGCATGAAGTGAATTATTGGTTTTACTTTTTGTCTTTATTCAGAGCAGTAGAGAGACAGACAGGAAAGAGGAGAAGAATGAGGAGAGACCTGTAGCAGAGGGTGGTGAGCGGGACTCGAACCCACGACCATCCTGTTCATGAGCCGGCGCTCAGCTCGCCCTGACACCATGGGATTTTAATCAAACATATGAACTTCATTCTCTAATTTATGGAGTTTAAAGTAGTACTTCTGGGACATCGACGCTCCAGACCAGGGTCAGTAGGTTTTGGGGTCCAGAGAGTCAAAAACAAGCAGTAAAACTTTAAAATCAATTCCAACTGGTGACCAGTGAAGGCAGGAAGGAACCGGAGGGATGTGGTGACTGGACGGAGCTGAGACCATGAATGTCTTTGTTCCTGGTACCAGAGCCGAGTGCATCAGTGTGGTACATCAGAGACCAGCAGAGACACGAACCCACTCCGATGTCAGACACAGCGCTGGTGTCGCCTGTGGAGCTCCGTGTGCTGGTTCTGGTGCCAGTTCTGGTTGGTGACGCTTGGTCCTCACACCGCTGCTCTTCTGATTGTGTTTTTCAGCGAGAAGTTCATGGTGAGACTGAACAAGAACGGAGGACCAAAGAACCCGGAGAAGGTGGACCGGCTGTGTGCGCTCTTCACGGTAAGGGAGCTGTGAGGGAAAAGTGAGGATGCATTGCCCCCTGTTGCTCTGCAGCAGAACCAGCCTGCAGCAGCAGGACCCAGCTCTCCTCCGTCCTGCTCTGCTTGGAAGCTTTGTGGGCGACAGCTTGCACAGTTTGTTTAAGCAGCAGCAGCAGCTCGAGGGCTTCAGGAACGATCAAAGCTCGGTTTAAGTCGGCGTTGTTTATTCACCTAAAGCTGCTGAGCACAAAGATGAGGACGCAGACACCATGCAAACATGCAGCAAAGCCCGTTAAAGGGAAGGATGGACCCAAGCATTCTGGTTCAGGTCCAGCTGCTGGGAGCTAACGAACGTCACCATGGAACCAGTTGACCACTGACGGTTCTGTTTCCCGACTGTCAGAAAGCCCGCAGCGGTTCATACGGGCATGTTTTCTGTTAAAAATGTTTTTTACACATTTATCAGAGTGAAAAGAGAAAGAATCACGAGACCGTCGGCTTACAACTGAAAAAAAAAGAGCAAATCTCACAGTTTAAAGTCAGTTTGTTCAATTTTATTTCCTTTTTAACCTTTTCAAAAATATAACATTTGCACAAAATCCTTGAAAAATAGATTTAAAAGTTCTACTCAGCTCATCTGACCCTGTAGAACCACAACCATCCTCCTCCTGAGAGGAAAATCCAGCCCACTGGATCAATGAATGAATGCAGCATGGATCAGAACCAGAGGACAGAGGAGCCAGTTGGTGGAAGATGGGAGCAAAAAATACTACAAACTATTTGGACTTTAGAGGGTTAACTGTGCAAATGAAATCCAGCTCAAAGTTCTTGTCTTGTTTCGTCAACGTAGTCGAAGGTTTTTATCGTTCCTGAAGTCAGGAAACAGTCCGACAAGCTTTATTCTCCATTTTTATGGTGCGTTCCAGACGTCAGCATTAATATTCTGCTTACTTACATTAAGACAGTGATTCTATTTTTAAGTCTCGTGAAATGTCATGTTAAATATGCAAATGAGGTGAAATCTCATTAACTGTGCATCGATGTGCAGAAATGTCCCGGAGACAAGCTGTTGTCACATAAACGCTGCAGTGTGTGTTCTAAAGGGAACACAAAATCTCACAACTGAAGGAACATGCTTCTCCTGTCGGGTTTCTAAAAAATGTTTAGAAAGTCCAGCAGGGAGACGTTAGAGGAGGTACAGAAGGTCTGAACGTGAGTCTGGATGCAGATGGTCTCCTTTTCTGCCTCCTCTTGGTTAACAGAGTTGGGAGTCACTGGGTGTCTTTTCTCCTCCACTCTGCAGGACCTGAGCAACAAGGACATGAAGAGGGATCTCTACATCGTCTCACAGGTGATCCGGACAGGTGAGCTACTCAGACATGAGACGGCCTGGAGGAGAAGTTTATCATGTTTAGCTTTTCTGGAGCAGGGATCTCCAGCTCCGGTCCTCCTGAGCTACTGTCCTGCAGGATTTAGACGCTACTGCAACACACCTGACTCACATGAATGGATCATTAGCCGACTTGTGTAGAACTTGACAACAAGGAGATCCATTAATGTGAGGCAGGTGTGCTGCAGTAACGTCTAAAACCTGCAGGACAGTAGCTCAGGAAGACCACAGCTGGAGATCCCTGGTCTACAGGATGTCAGAGAGGTCATTTTTAAACATTTCGTCTTTAAAAAAAGAAAGAACAACATTAATTATTACGGTGGCCGATGGGGACAAACGATGTGCATAAACACAAACGAGCTGCAGAAAGAAAACGCTGCACATCCAGTCACACAGCGTCAGTGCCCCGGGCCTCTGGGGTCTTCAGCTTCTCAGTCACTGAGGTTGTATGGTGCTGAAGTGGTGTTTTACTGAAGAAGACAAGAGAATACAAACCTCACACAGCTTTACCATCAACTACCGTTACCTGTCTCGCTCACTGTTGTCTGTCTCTCAGGTGAACAGCTCACTGCTGCCCCTAGAGGCCTGAATATGCAGTGTTTCCTTTTGCAGCATGTTTCTGTTTATGCAAGGCTTTCATGTATTTGCAGCTCGTTTGTGTATATGCACGTAGTTTGTGTACATGCATGTAGTTTGTGTACATGCATGTAGTTTGTGTACATGCACGTAGTTTGTGTACATGCATGTAGTTTGTGTACATGCACATCGTTCCCGTCAGCCTCCGTAAGTCCAAACCCAACCGTCCCTCTGGACAACATTTATATATGCAGGAGGTTTTAAATGTGCTCAGTTCAGAATCAGCGTTCTGTTTGCATGTCTCTGCTTGAATGGAGAGGAACCTTGTCTCCTTTAACATGGACCTTCTGGACGCTGCAGGTCGCATGCTGCTGAACGACAGCAAGAAAGGTCCTCCACACGTCCAGTACCGCCGGCCGTACGGCTGCGCTGTCCTGGCCATGAGCGACGTGCTGCAGACCATCTCCGAGCTCAAAGAGGAGAAAGACTTCGTCCTCAAAGTCTACACGTAGGTCACACCGACACGAACCCGGACAGAACCAGACGCTAAACTGTGACAGGAGCTCAAGCAGGAGGTTAAAGTCAGAGCTGCACTAGATCAGAGTGTGAGGGTCGGTTCTCCAGTTTACAGCGTTACGGTGGCTTTAAAGGCTAAAACATGTTAGAGTTCCAGACTTTGAGCCCTCCAGGGCTCCACTGAAGTTACCTGGAGATGTTCTGAGTGTTCCACAGAACTCTGAGCGCCTCCAGCAGCATCAGTCTCAATCCATTCAACATCAACAGCTCAACCTGGAATTAGCAGCATCTTAAACCGTCGTAACCTGGTTTTTGTGTGTTTAAGATGGTTTTATGGTGATTTTGTGGCGATTTAACATCTGTTGAGGATTTTGCAGCATTCTGTGGTCATTTTAATTGTTTTTTTTTTGGTGGTAATTCACCATCTTTGTGGTTATTAGCACCTTTTTTTTTGGTGATTTTGTGTCTTTTTGTGATGATTATTTGGTGTTTCGCGTCTTTCTGTGTCAATTCGTCTGACTCTGAGTACACTCAGTAATAAGTTGGCCGTCTTCCTCGGGTCGGACCAGTTCAGAGCGGAGGTCTGCGGTCGGCTCCAGAAGTAATGGATTACTCCTGACAGGCTGTAGATGCGGAGCTTCTCTCCTGTTGAAGGTCACACTGGAGAAAGTCTGAGACCATATGAACCAAAGCAGCTCTACCTTGTAGCTCATAAAGATGTGCAGAAACACAGTGAGGAGTCCTTCAGATCAGATTGTCCATCGCTGAGTCCGTCAGAGGGGGACAGAAGATAAGCAGGGAAACCAGGCAGCGTTTCTCATCCTCAACCTTTTCTCGTCTCTCTTCCTCTGCAGTCTTTACCTCATGTAACATCTCAGCCTCCTTTCTTCTGTCTCTCCCTGACATGATTATGTAAAGCAGTGAGAGTTCCCTTGAGCCTCCGACAGCCACTTCGGTCGATCTGCAGTCTCAGAACGCCACCAGCGCTCTGCCATCCCTCCACACACAGTCGATGGCCGACGAGAGGGAATCCCCTCTCGGCTAAAACTTCTGAAGACTTGCCTGCAGCAGCCTCGCAGCTCGCAGCCTGACGTAACTCGGTGCCGCCTCGGCTGAACTCGTCGGGCCGGTTTCTCCTCCGCACACGTCCGGCCTTGTGCTCCTCGGGCTTCGCGTTAATGTGACAGAAAACATTGACACGTTTGGCTGGATGGGGACGTTTTGTGTTGCATCGAATCAGAGCGAGTTCTCCTGACTGATGCTCCGTGTTCTGTCTGCAGGTTATAAAGGAGAAACATCCTTCTGAATCAGGAAGGTCCCAGTGTTTGAAAGCTTGCAGTTGAATTAAAGAGAAGGTTAGACTCAATTTAAAGGCTTGCAATAGGTTCTGAGAGGCTTCAGAATCTGTAAATCTCTGCAAACACTGTTTCCTGTTTGAGTTTTTTTTTTTTATCCTCAGCAGTGAAAAGTGTCCGTCTCAGGTTGCTGAAGCACAAGCTGATGTATTTACTGACTTGTTTTGTCTGAGCAGCAGACTAAAAGCCAAAAAAAATGCTGATTTACTGCGATGTGAGGCCGTCACAGTTTAGCGTCTTTGCATTTCCTCGACATGAAGGAGTTCTCTGTGAGACGTGCTGCTTCTGCAAGTCTACTGTTTAGCCTCTGAGAGCAGGAGTTAGAACATCTATCTGCTGTGTGAGACGTTTGTTTTGTTGCTGCTGCTCTCCAGGTGTAACAACGAGAACGAATGGTACCAGATCCACGAGAACATCATCCGCAAGTCCAGCACCAAATACACGGCGCCCAGCACCAACTACGGTAAGACGAGGGTGTTTGCTCTGAGAAGCAGCACGACAAGGAGATTTATTCATTCATGTGTGCAGGTCCAATGAATTAATGAAGACAAATGGTTTTCCTTCAGTGTGTCGCTGCTTTCTGTGCATGTTGAAAGTCCACAAACATTCCAGTACGTCAGGTGTTTCTGAGCATAAAAGCAGGTAAACAAACTCTAGCGGACCCCAAAACGCAAAATACAGGCTCCTAAAGTCATTCGTTTGTAGCAACAGAACAGAAATTCTCCACTTCAGCCTCTTTTTTGTAGCTGACCTCATTCGGATGTGCGTATAAGTCCAGATTAGTTCCTCCAGATGCTGCCAGATGTGTGTAATCCTGCTGTAAGATTACCTCAGAGGCACACCACAACATCACTCGGCATCGCGTGTCTCTGTTTACCGTATTGAGCTTCTGTAGGAACTCCTGATCCTGCACCATTCCTAACAGCCAGCAGGGGGCGACTCCGCTGAGCCTGATCGCATCAAAGCCTACGAGAAAATTAATCGCTCCACTAGTTGCTTCGGTTAACATTTTCCTGATTCAAGTCTCCTTCAGTACGGTGTTGTGATCCTTCAGAGGAGATTAGATGATAGGGCAGGAGATGTTGGGCGGCGTGAGCAGCATCCTCCAGCTCCGGTACATCCACCACCAGTTCACTGGGTCTGGTGTCAAGAAGCCACATGATGATGGAGTCTGTAGTAAAGGTACATGAAACAGAAGTCAGAGGACTTCAGCAGTGCTAAGGAGTCCTTCTTTCACTGAGGAGTCACAGTCCAGCGAGTTTGAGAACAAACTCAGAACAGACGTCAGACAGCTCCAAAACAAACTCATCAGCAGGACCCGTCCGACTCATCGTGTCGCATCAGCTGGAGAATCCTGTTAATTGGTGTCGCCGTTGGGGAACGTCGCCTCCTGACGAGCGTTCGGGTCACGTTTCATGAGAGGTTTCTGGCTATCGGTTCTGCCCACCAGGGATCTGCTGCCATGTTTGTGTTCAGGTGTCGGGATGAATGTGGAGCGACGTGATTTGGTGGATTTCAACACGTATTTACATGGTTCGGTGTGACGATGAACACGCTAGCGAGCTGTGCAGAGCAGCTGTGGCGGCTGCGCTACGTCATGTGTCCCATGTGTTGCGAGGACACGTGTGAACTTCATCACTTCCAAAGTCTACGAGGGTCCACACAGAGCGCTTCCACTGGTGACTGTGCATGTTTCAGGAAAACAAACTTTAGTTTTGATACAGATGAGGAGCAACATGCTGCTGCTAGCTTAGCAACCCAGGCTCCACAACACGACACTCCAGAAGCTGTTAGGTTTAGAGGGAACCTCTAATGTGGGCGGCTGTATCTCAGCTGGTAGAGTGGTTGTCCTCCAATCACAAGGTTGGTGGTTCGATCCCCTCCACAGTCTAAGTGTCCTCGGACAAGACACTGAACCAGAAGTTGCTCCTGATGGCAGGCAGCAGCTTGCATGACAAACACATTGTAGAGCGCTTTGAGTAGCTCTAAGGTAGAAAGGTGCTGTGTAAGAGCAGACCACTGACCATCATTTGGTTTCTACAGAAGTGTATGTTCTGGCCTGTGGCGCTGAGGGAACGGCGTCCAGGTCGCGGCGTTGACCTTTAGCGAGCGGACTGGAGCGTTTCCACGTCTGCTGCTGTTTACTTTCAGCTTTCAGTTGCTTTCTGGTCGCATCTTGTTTCCACGGAGTTTCGCTCAACGTCCGTAAATCTGTAGATATACAGGCAGCGTCCCCTGGTGGTCGGTGTGAGGAAATGCATTTAATTACTGAGAGGGAGAGACGCTGATCGGTTTTGTTAAATCTGTGCGTGAAGCATTCCTGACGCTGAAACAGGATCGATGGAGCAGAAGTCAAACCATTTTGTTGTCATGTAGGTCTTTGCGTACGAGATATTTGACTTGACGTGTAAACGTGAATGCGTCGGTTGAGAAAGCGTTGCAAGTCAGTGGACAGGAAGAATCGTCAAATGATGTATTACAATCATATATATTTGCAAAAGTGAGGCTGTTTCCTGCCCCATGTGGAGCCAGTCTAGTGAAACTTTGTTCCAGGAGCTATGAACCTCTACAGTATGTGTTAAACAAGCTGCACCAGTTTATTTTGCAGTTACGCTCAGTGATCCGCCGCAAAGTTCAAACATTTTCACCGTACTCGAGGCAAATTCCAGCCCTGAAGGAAAGGAGGAGTTTTGGCAGAGATCACGATGAGGCACCAGAACTACGTGGTTTGGTTCAGGAAGATATCACTTTGAGAAGCTCGGTTAAGTTTAGACACCAATGTCACTGGAAAAAATGTTCTCTAGGTTACCATGGTGACAAGTACCTCCCCCTCTAACGCCTGATTGGTCGGCTGAAGAGGAGCGCCAGGGACGCAGTGGACAAAATGTATGTGTAATATGTTAAAACACAATTATAATCTGACAGAAAATCCTCATGAAGGGATCCAAAGTAGGGTTGTGTTGCATCGGAGCGTAAACGTGAGGAGATGGGCTGAACGTAGACGACACACGGGAGGTCCAGACAGCAGACTGGTAGCTCAGAGTCCAGAACTCCAGAAGGAAACTTCAAGCTTCTGCTCAGAGTTCGGTCTGACCTTCTGCCTCCTTGTTTCCCCTCCAACCCGCAGGTCTGATCATCTCTCTGCAGCTGCTGCGAGGCGACATGGAGCAGGTCCGCCGGGAGAACCCTCTGATCTTCAGCAGGGGCGTGGCCATCACACGCAAACTGGGATTCCCGGACGTCATCATGCCCGGTGAGACCGACCCGACAGTTTTTATTTCTAGTGCAGACACAGAACACGTGGAGACAAAGCAGCACAATGCGTTAAAACAAAAAAAAGAAACCGCCGCAATAATGCACCTACAAAACTAACGAAGACCAGCAGCTGTATGCAGCTCCAGTACCAAACAATAACCAACACGATTGTAGCTGAATGAAAAATGAACAGAAAAAAATGTCACTTAAACAACAACAGCACCGTTTAAATGACAGATTATCACCTGAAGAATAACAGAAAAATCCTGTGAATATGTACTAGAATTAGAAAAGAATCTTTAATTTAACATGATAAAAAATTCCTACTAAAGTTCCCACAAAGTGCTCGTTAAAAACTTTTAAAAAAAGAAAAGAACTTACAGTTAAAAATGTTTTAAATTTAAATTTTTTTTACAGTGTAGGTGATTGTAGCGATCCTATTTTTCAGTAAAAGGGCAAAAGTCGTTTTTCCTCCTGAGCAACAATAAATGCTGGTACTGATGGGAAGGGCAGCGCTGGGCGGTTCTCCTGGAGCCACAGTTTTATAACAGCTTTTTTATTTTCAGCCATTAAAATCCTCAAACGATGTGGGTCGCTCCCACCGAGGCCCTGGGGGACATTTCCAAGGTACAAACACAGGAGAATTCAGATCTCAGGTCCAGAATCTCTGAAACTAAACCCCCCCACGTCTTTCCAGAGAGACCGGACAGATGGACCGAATCAAAAACACGCTCAAGGTTTGCACAGAAACGCATCCAAACGGCCTCCAGCTGGGCTGCTGAGAGCCGCCTGATTCAGGTTTCTGCTCGGAGGTAACAAAGAAAGAACCCTCCCCAAAGTGAGGACTCAGTGGTTTCATTTATAAAACACATTTCACTACAAGTCAGTGATCTTTATGTTAAACGCAAACGATGGAGCTATAAATTTAAACATGAGTAAATAAAGTGATGCAGACTCTGAATAAGGTAAAACTCTTGAATCACGAAAGCATAAACCACAAAGTTCAGAGTCCACCTGAGGCACAATGCAGCGTGCTTTGTACCCGATGGCAGGATTTGATATTTCATGATGTTCAGAGGTCACCTTCTGCAACGCGTCCACTGGCACAGTCATGTCACATGTTCTGCAGTGAAACAAATAAAAAATCTCCATAATTATTAAACTTGATATGAGAAGAAGATGTTGAGACGTTGTTGAACAGATCAGCTGGAACCACGAATTCACCTGCAGCTGATAAACGCTGTGACACCTGAACGAGAGCCCAAGTTAGATCCTGGTGACTCTGTCCCCATCGTGACGAAGATCCAGCTCCACACATCAGTTACCATGGAGACCTTGCTCCACA
>NW_007577927.1:677880-682646 GCF_000690725.1 Stegastes partitus
AGACCTAGCTCCACAGCATCAGTTACCATGGAGACCTAGCTCCACAGCATCAGTTACCATGGAGATCCAGCTCCACAGCATTGGCTGCCATGGAGATCCAGCAGGTTAAACCTTCGTGACACTAAAAACTCCGACTGTGGGCTCAGCGTAGCTGCTGACCCACTGGTCTCTGCTGGTCGTGCAGCCCTCAGGTCTCTGAGATGTTTGCGATGGTTTTACGTGCACTCGGACACTAAAGCTGCATTCACTGACACTTTGATATCGGATTCTTAGCGGCCCCTTCTTCTCTGGCGTCAGGGTGCTGGAGTTTCAGCGAAACCTGCCGCGCACTGTGAGGAGTTAAGTACGTGTTTCCCAGAACAAGGACAGCAGCCCAATGTGTCGGCATTTAACGAAGGAAGGATTCGGAGGTACAAGCTCGAGCACAAAGCAGCTGAAGGAGCGGGCCAGAGGACACAGCGAGGAAACTTACAGCGGCATGTTTCTATGAATTATAGACTCGAAGACACGTCAGGTCAGAACCCGAGATGAGTTCTGGACGAGAGGTGGAATATCTTTTAAACTACAGCTTCAGGCCTCTGGATTATTCATTCCATCCTGACCTGGATAAAAGAGACAATCTGTCGCTGTGGCACCAACAGACCAGCAGCTAATTACAACCAGCAGAGGAATTAAAACGTGTAGTAATCTGGAGTAAACGGGGGTCAACGTGAACATACAGTAAATATATGCTTATGCAAGCTTCTGGACTAGTGATGAAGAAGAACCGTTTAAGAACTCAGAGTCAGGTACTTCTTTGAAATCATATCTTAAAACCCGCTTTTACCGACTTGCCTTTAAGTGAACTTTACTTTCAGCTTTAGCTAGTTTTAGTCTTCTATTCTCTATTTATGTCCTCCTTACCGGTTTATTTATGTTCTCTCCTGCTTTATGTGAATTGTAGCTGCGTAGCTCTTTGACGTGATGTTTTCTTTAATTTCTAACTTTTAATTTTTAATCTTATTCTTCAGGTTTTAAACTGCCTCGTTCCTTTGTTTGATCCTAATCTAGCTGATTATTCATTGAACCTATTACGATAATTTCTGCTCTTAACGGTGCCAAATAAATAAAGTTATTCTTATTATTATTACAGTAATAGGAGGAGGAGGAGGAGCTGAACAGGTTTTACCGAGGAGGCACATATTTGAATAAAACACCAGCAGACACACAGATCTGACAGGTTTTCCTCCAGAGCTGCAGGAAGGCGTTTGCTGTCGGACTGTTTGCTCTTCACTGTCTGAGGAAACATTTTTATGCTGCTATTTGGACCTGAGCTTTAATTTTCTGCTCAGATTAATGCGCATGTTTCCAGCTGGCTGCAGCCTGATTAAGACGTTGCAGCATTTCATCCAGCACGGAGATGGACAAGTGTGTGTGTGTGTGTGTGGGTGTGAGAGAGTGTGTGTGTGAGAGTGTGTGTGTGTGTGTGTGCGCGTGCTGCAGCGTCCGGGGAATAAGGCCATACATCACGGTGAAGCCACGGCTGGATTTACATGCAGAGCATCACTCGGCTGACTTCCTGCAACTCCATCCAGTAAAACGCAAGCTGTTACAGAGACGCAGCAGTTTGTGTTTCTTTTTTTATTACTCGCGTTTAGAAAAGATCCGAATGACGCTGTGATGGGAGAGTGTCAGCGTGGTTGGAGGCTGAAGGCTGACGCAGGCGTGCATCATCAGAAGTTTATTACACCAGAACAACACTGAGCAGAAACACCACATCCTGATGCTGTGAAAGCTGCCGAAGCACCAGAACAACACCCCTAACCGAGCATCTTTTAACTCTTTTTATTATGAGTACAGTACGTGACAGAAAACATAAAACGTGAGGAGAAAATGTGACGGCAGCACGACTTTTGCACGTCATGTTCTGTGATTTCTGTATTAATGTCATGCTGTGTGTGGAGATGTTTTATCACATGTGAGAACACAACTAGCAGATAGCAAGAGTCAAGACTCAAGGAATTTATTGGTCACAGACACAGTTATACACAGTGAAATGTACTGTGTACCTGTTCTAGAGCAACTAGTACAAAGACACAAAATGACCCCGAAGACGTGCAAAATAACTGTAACAAGACATAAAATGGCCACAAAGAGATGCAAAAATGATTCTGAAGAGATGCAAACTGACTATAATAAGACACAAAATGACCAGAGAGGGATGTAAAATAACTAAAAACAACACTTAATGACCACGACGAAGTGCAAAATCAGTGTAAAGAGATGCACAACCGCTGTAAAAAGACATCTTGACCACAAAGGGATGCAAAACGACTACGAAGAGATGCAAACCAACTGGAATAAGACACAAAATCACCAGGAAGGGATGCAAAATGACCACAAAGACACAAGTTGAAGACGAAGGGATGCAAACCGAATACAAAGACATGCAAAATAACTGTAACAAGACATAAAATGGCCACAAGGAGATGCTAAATAGCCACAAAGACACATAAAATGACCACAGAGGGACGTAAAATAACTGTAAAGACACATAGATTGACCACAAAGGGATGCAAAACGACAACGAAGAGATGCAAACTGACTGTAAACAAACACAAAATCAGCAGGAAGGGATGCAAAATAACCACAAAGACACAAATTGAAGACGAAGGGATGCAAACCGAATACAAAGACATGCAAAATAACTGTAACAAGACATAAACTGGCCACAAGGAGATGCTAAATAATCACAAAGAGACACAAAATCACCAGGAAGGGATGCAAAATAACCACAAAGACACACAAAATGACCCCAAACAGATGTACAACAACTGTAAGGAGACGTGCAGACGAAGCTGGTTTTAATGTTCTGGCTGATACTTTCCATCTTAAGCAAATGAGCGGAAGAATTCTGGCTTCCTCCAAATCCAGCGTCCAAAGCAGACAGCAGAGCTGCAGTGAGGCGCTCCCAGTGCAGGAGTGACTTTCACACCTCTTTCACACACCTTCAGCCTCCTCCCCCTCCTCCCCCCGGCGGTGATGGAGCGAGGCTTTAGCTCCCGTCTGGATGCATTAAGGTGACGCCTCCTCTGAGGACGAGCTGGAGATGATGAATGGACCCACTCGTGATCACACAGCTCGTTAGTCAGGCGACACCAGAGCAGCTCCGTTCAACGTGTGTCTTCATTTGTGTTCAGGCACACGTATGACTCAGAGTCACGTTCTAGCGAGAACATCGTTGGACTGTTTGTGTCGCAACACAGTCAGATACGTTTGGTCTGGTTCTGATTCTGCAGCACCGTTATCTACTGACCAGAGTTCTACCTTCAGACTGTGAATGTTCCAGAGTTCCAGGTCCTTGAAGTCCACAGAGGAGGGTCCAGATTTATCACCTTAATGGACTTTTCCCATCATTTCTGAGCCTCAGAACTTCATCAGTACAGCAGATAGACACATGACATTTAGGAGGAAGAACACATCTGGGTTCTGCTAGAACCTGACACCAGATCAGTTCTACATCCATCCAGGTGTCTCAGTCTGAACACTGGACCTGGTTCTGTTCATGTCCTCTGTCAGCAGCTGGTAGCATCAGTATTATGGGATGTGTCTGTCTGCTGTACTGGTGAAGTTCTGAGGCTCAGAAATGATGGAAGAAGTCCATTAGAGTGATCAACCTGGACCCTCCTCTGTGGAGTTCTGGAGTATTCTCAGCGTGAAGGTGGACCTCTGTGTGGCCTTATCCTGTCTGCTGAAGTCATTCCACATTAAAACCAGCTGATTCTGAGGAGGTGGGGGCAGTGGTTCAGTCTGGGTCGGATTTATCCGGGCTGACGGCGACGTGTCTCTCGTGGTTCCAGGTGACATCCGTAACGACCTGTACCTGACCCTGGAGCGAGGAGACTTTGAGCGAGGAGGGAAGAGCGTTCAGAAGAACATCGAGGTGACCGTCTACGTGCTCTACGCCGACGGAGAAATTCTAAAGGTAGGAAAGTGTTTGTTTTGGTTGTTGTTTTGCCGCCGCTCTGTGGGCCCACCACCTCCCGCTGACGGTGTCATGGTCTGTAGTCTGGAGTGGAGGCAGCTGGTGAGCCAACCTGAACCACACAGTGTCAGAGAACACCAGACATGGTCTGTTAGACAGCCACAGCAGCTTGTGCAGCCTGGTTGTGTTGGGATGTAACCACGATGTAAACTCTGCTGTGGGTCCAACGCTCAGGGCGGGTCGGCTCCCGTCGCTGAGCTGCCCGGTGTTCATCGCTTCAGTCATCTGTTACACATTCTGTTTGTTTGTTTTGGAGGTTTTTGTTGTATTTTTTGAGGACATCAGAAACTGATTTCAACCATTTTATTACAAACCATGGAGGAGAACATACATTATGTTTTTCCTTAAGCCTCGTAGCTCCAGCAGCAGGGTCTGGCTGTTTTTTACTCATAGTTTTCTTCACTGAGGTTCACGTTTCAGCATAAAGTCCTGCAGCTCTGTGGAACCAGAACCACATGAAGAAGGACAGAGAACTCAGAGACGTCTGCTGTCAGTCAGGATAGAATAATTTCAATAGAATTCCTTTAATAAAATTCAGCAGTAATGCTCCCAGTGCATGTAAACAATCACAGTTTTTAAAAAGTAGAGTAAGAAATATACAAATGTAAAATGTCAAGTAGGAAAAAATAGTGCATGCAAGTGTATATATGATAACAGTGGGGTAGCTTAGTATGGAAAACAACAACAAAAAGCAAATATTGTATCTTTACATAAATACTATATATTATTATTGCCGCCCCCC
>NW_007577927.1:683146-688636 GCF_000690725.1 Stegastes partitus
CCTCCATCAGCCATGTGTCCAACATGGCCGTTGGTTGGTCCTCCATCAGCCATGTGTCCAACATGGCCGTTGGTTGGGCCTCCATCAGCCATGTGTCCAACATGGCCGTTGGTTGGGCCTCCATCAGCCATGTGTCCAACATGGCCGTTGGTTGGGCCTCCATCAGCCATTTTAATAACACAGCCGTTGGGGACGTCTACATGTAGCTGATCAGTCTCGTCGGGAGTCTCTGTTCTGTCGCGTTGGGGTGCGTCTGTGGAAACGAACATGTTTATGTGTGGATGATTGTCAGGCTGCACATGTAACCACATTTCCTGACAACCCTCCCTGTTTCATTAGGTCAGGACGTGGTGACGTCAGCGATCAATCCTCTTAACGGTGCATCTCTACAGACATGACTCACACAGAAAGACTTCTAACTTCAGCTACAACACATTTCTAAGATGTATTCTGTTACTTAGACCTACATTGTGTGAAAGCCATGCCAAGGTTTCTCCTGCATCGGTTAACTTTTGGCGCCTGTCTAAGATGTTTCAGCGCCAACAGGCAGGAATTCAAACATTTTCTGACCTGTTACTATTTGAACCAGAGACTTCAGAGATAGATGCAGCTTTAATGCATTTTGAAATCGATGATCTACGTTCACTTAACACCAGGCGTGTTGCTGCGTGTCCTGGATCAGGCTGACAGCAGTGTGCTCTTTAAACGTACCTTGCCGACGTCTTCGAATGAAGAACCTGACAATGAAGACCACGACTACAGTCAGAATAATTCCAATAAGGACCCCGAGTCCGAGCATGCTGTCCGGTGAAAAGACTTGATCCGTCGGTTTGCATTCTTCAAACATTTTCCCTGAAACGTGACAAACAGTCAGACTGCACCAGCGTGTCGCACACAGCAGGATGGACTGAAAACACAGCAACACTGTTAGCTCGACCCAGAGAGGCTGATAGCACAACACCTGAACGTATGTGCAACTCACCTGGCACGTCGATGTCGGTGTGGGTCCGGTGGTGGACGTCCTCCTGTGAGGCCACACAGCGGAATCGGTTGGTTGTGGTTCTGGTGACGGTGGCGAGGAGGGAAACGAAGTAGCGTCCTCCTCTTTCAGAGACCTGGGGCTCCTCAGCAGGACAGACGTTCCCATCGCTGTCCTGCCACTGCAGCGTGGGCTTAGGAGCAGCACCTCCAACCTCACACAGCAGCGGCACCCCGTCCTCCGTGGCGTTCAGGATCACGATGTGAGGCTTTGGAGTGGCGCCTGAGAACACAGAGTAGGGTGAACGTTTTAGCGTTACACACACGACACACTTCACCGTCTGATCAGTGTGTTTCAGCAAGACACAGAACAGAAGAGCAAGACGATGCAGGAGGAGCACACCTTCAGCTTGTTTGAAACTTGCTTTTTAAAATGTGTTTTCTTTTAACAAAGCTAAAAATGTATTATTGAATTTATATATTGATCCAGTAGGTTTAATTTCCCCTCAGCCTCTGTGTGGAAACACTGCCTGCAGGTCACCTGAACACTTTGAATCCTGTGACGTCAGTTTCAGCTGAATCAGTCTCACAGATTCTCTTGTGCTGAGGAGCTCAGATTTGTTGTTTTGTACACGGTTCATTTTTGGCAGTTTGTTTGAACGAGAAATGTCTATTCAAGTCATTCAGTTTATTTAGCATGACTTCAAGCATTTGGTTTGGTTGTTTTCTCCGACAGAACCACACGCCTCTCAGGATGTGTTCCATGTTAGAAATGTATGACTGATACACGGTACAGTTCTGGTGAATTCTGGACTCACCGGGGATGTTTTCAGCTGATCTGTCTTTATGGATGGGGCCTTGAAGGCAAAAATAGAACACAAGTATGTTAGAGTGCTGTGGGTCAGAAACTTCTCAAACTTAACATACACGGAACAACTTAAAACGTGAGACCAGCTTGTTGGATTTAAGTCTGTGGGACGTTTTGTTGCTAGTTTGTGGATTATCTGACTGACTCTGGTGGGTCTGGGTTAGGAATGTAAATGAACAATGGTTTATTGATTAATTGCCATCAATAAAGCAGAAGATGAGGAACATGCTGGTCAGTGAATGTACCACAGACCAGCTGTAGTACCTTGTGATTCCACCAGGTGGAGCCTCTCCCCCACGATTTACTCAGCTGTAGTTGCAGGTGTCAATCATATGGAGTCAACCAATCAGAGTAAAGCCCTCCCCTGACCCCTCATAATCTACTAATTCTTCATGTACAACAACTTTAATTAACTTTTAATTAACTAAAGTTTGATTGGTTCAGACTCTGAGATCCATTTCTCAGCTGTTCTTAAAATCTGCCTGGACTAAAACACAGCAGGAAACATGTCCAGAAGATGATTCTGGTATCACGTGTGTGTAGAAACGGTCCTTCCATTGTCTGGAACCGGTTCTGACCCACCACCACCATCTCACATGCTGACATGAGCCTGGAGCATTTACCCAGAATGCACTTTGTAAAGTTTCCTCTGGTGAATGATCAGAACCAGAACCACATCCAGGGTACCAATGATTGTTTCTATGATTCTGTGTCATAGACATTAAACTGCTACCACTATGAGACATCCCATAATACTGATGCTACCAGCTGATGACAGGTCTTGGTCTGTACTGACATTGGTCCAGATTATCTGATGAGTCTAGATCCAGTCTGAAACCTCCTGAACTGCTATGATGACATCAAACATGCTAAAAAGTCCGGATGGTTTCAGTCGTAACGCGAGCTGAGCAGCTACCTTCTCAACTAACGCTCAGCATTTAAGCCAACTGTAGGTACAGATATTAAAACGTATTGATACAGAAGGAAGACAAGCTGGTTCGACCACGCCTTCCAACCGTTCTCTCAACCAGGCTCGTTTAGCCTCCTGCTTCTGTTTTGTGTCATTCCTCAGCCGCTTTCAGACGGCTGCTGGACCGTAGATGTGTCTCTACACTCTGGTTCAAACAGAAGCTCCCATCGTGGCTGATTAGCACCGGTTAGTAAGCAAGCAAGCAGAAAGTCGGAGTTACAGTCATGTTGGTTAGTCAAGGTCACACAGAGCCCCTATTTTCCACCTACCCACTTTAAAAACTATAATCTACCTTCTCATCAGGGTGTGTGCTGCCTGGTGAGACGTTAGCTTAGCACAAGGTGTAGGTCACCTGTTGTGAGAGCTGAAGCAGAACAGAAAGCAGCGGCAGTAAGCTCAGAGCTGGAAGACGCCTTTCAGGCAGGAACTAGGACGACTTCTTACGATACCGACAAACTTGAAAAAGAAATAGAAGGTTAAAGCGAGACAAGGCAAATATGACATTTGTGTTAGTTCCATATCATGCACGTTTCTACACTGCTCTAGGACCGTCACTTTTTTAATCCTATAAAGTGCACTCAAGTACACTGTAAAAAAAAAACAAAAGAAAAGAAAGAAATAGTGAAAATCTGGCAGCACATTACACACCTGTGGAATACTGTAATGTGCAGAATGGTGAGACCAGCAGCAAATATTTAATTTTAGCATCCTGTAGAAAACCATCCTTCTACTCTTAACATACTTTTGTTTTCAAAAAAACGGAAATGCTGTGAAACAGCAACGTTTCTAGCTATTTAAATACAGTAAAAGTGTGTAATTTCATGATCATATGTTGTGAAAGAACAAAGGAGTAGTTATAAATATATAGATTTTTGTTGGAGACATTTACAGTTTAGAGCTTTTAATTTTTTTACAGTCAACATGTAAATTAATACTTTTTTCTGTGACTTAGATATTATCTGGAATTTAACAAAACTGGGATTTTTTTGTAAACTACCAGTATTTATTCCCTAATATGTAGAATTTCTCTTTCAAATACCAACAGATATAATAATATTAACAATAATATTTTTTGCTTATTTAAATAAAGTAAAAATGTTGTAATTTTGTGGTCAAACGAATTATCATTTGTAAAAACACCCGTTTTTGATGTGAATGTCATTTAGAATTTGGTTTGTTTAGGGTCCATATGTGAATGAATAACTTTCCGTGGTTTCAGTTGTTATTATGTGTAAATTAACAAAAGTAAGAAAATCTGCAAAATAACAGTAAATTGTTTTTTAAAAATTGCGGTAAAAATCTGTTTGTTTTTTTAAAATTCTAGTATTTTTGTTTTACAGTGTACAATGTGTCCTGTTAGCGTCTCGACTGATTTTAGTTTCAGAGTAAAACTGAACATTTCAGATGAAATTCTCAGTTTTCAATTATTTACTCAAGTTTCTTTGTGAAAACACTCACGGACAACCAGCTCAACGTCGAATCTTCTATGAGGCTCAAAATCAGGAAAAATGCAGGTGTAGTTCCCGCTGTCGGCCAGGACAGTGTTTCTAATCACGATGGAGGCGTTCCCGTTCTTCAGCTCCTCTGGAAAATGAGAGACTCGACCTCTGAACTGCTCATCTTGGCCGGTTATGCCCTTGTTGTAATGAACGCCACGAGCATACAGGAAGACCTCCTGATCAGTTTTCTTCCAGTCAAAGACCATTTTCTCAATGCTGTCGTCGTTGCCGAGGGAACAGAGTAGGGTGACATCACTTCCTTCTTCCACAATAAATCTGTGGACTGCTGGACATGGAAGACAAACAGGAAATAAACAGCATGTTAAACAACAAAAAAATAGACTTTTAAAAACCTCTGAAACACCAAAACATCTATAGAAATATCTTCATGATATTTATCTGGTGTCAGAACTCAACTAATCCAAGGATCCCCTGTGAGCACGCTTGAGAGAGAAGATGCTGAGCTTTGGTGATCGTTTAAGTTCATCTGTTGGCATCAGAAACTTAAGACATTGTTAGAAATACTTTAAATTCAGTGTTTATTTATGATTTCAGTCCATAAAATGTGTTGTTGTTGTTTATTTTACTACTTGACAGTTACTTTTGTCTGCTGTGAAAACCAACCAACGGAATATGACAGAAAAATATCGAGACTTTAAGAAAGGGGTCAAACTTTGGAGTAAAATAATATCAAGTGTGGCTGAGCTCAGGATCCATCTGTAAGACGAATGCTGACTCTGCAGCTGGTCAGCTGTGGCTGTGTGAGAGCAGCTGGTTACCATGGAGACGCTCATAGCGATCCTCTCTGGCAGTCTGCCTCCTTCAAGTCATCACACACACAGCTGAGACCCACCCACGTCCAGGCGCGCAGACTGCGCATGTGCCACAGAACAGAAGAAGAGAAGTTCGAGAAGACTTTCCGCGAGCCACTCCTTCAGAATCCACACGAACTGGATTCTAACTAAAGCAGTCTGGACTTCGGAGGAGCTTTGATTTAT
The DNA here is from genome assembly GCF_000690725.1 of Stegastes partitus. NCBI lineage: Eukaryota > Metazoa > Chordata > Actinopteri > Pomacentridae > Stegastes > Stegastes partitus. The sequence goes on from NW_007577927.1 coordinate 688,460, forward strand.
TCGCGACTTCATCGATGGAGCCCAAACACAGCCGGAAGTCCTCGGTTCTCTATAAACCCAGAGCTGGGTCACACACCTCAGGAACCGGTCCCGACGCGGAGCTTCGGTCCATCTGCTGTCTGTGTTCGACATGACGGGAAACGAAACGGGCCGTGTAGCAGATATGTGAGTATGAAC
>NW_007577927.1:688721-690117 GCF_000690725.1 Stegastes partitus
GTCTGGAACTGGCCTCAGTGCGGCTGCGCAGTGAAGAGGCTCTGGAGGTTTTTTTTTTGGAGGCTCTGGAGCTGGTTGAAGGAGGGACCAGGGAGGGGTTCGGCTGATGACCTCAGATGTACCGGCCCACCGTAGACTGCTTTAAACGATGGACGTCCATCACAGTCGGTGCGTCCCACACAGTAAACCAGCAGAGTAAGAGAGCAAACCAGCAGATAAATAGAACAAACCAGTAGAGCAATAGAATCAACCAGCCGCCGTCACTAGTGTCTCGCAGCGTCCACTGTCGGGGAAATTTCCCGTGAATCTTAAATGGAGTGCCAAAGTTTTGTCTGCATGCCTCGGCGCAACACCTGTTTCAAACGCTCCGTTCGGCTGATTTTCACTTTATTCCCACACTCTGTCACAACAGACAGGCCAATTTGAACACACAGACCGTTTCGGCTTGTGCACGTCCGGTCAGCTCGCCGGCTACTTGCGTATGTGTGGTCCAGTTATCACGGTCGCCGCTGATGCTAGGTCGTTAACACAGCTAGCTAGCGCTGACGCCGCAGACCCTCGCTCGCTAGCTGTGTTCGCGGGCTAGCACTGAATGGAAACTGACATCTCTCACACTTGTGGAGAATTGTTTTGGAAGAAACTGTTGATAATCTAGATATACCGATTGCAGTTTCTTACACTTATACGTTGCCCATAGTTTAATTTTTCCGACTTTACACTTCAGTCTGTGGACACGGGATAGCCTGGTTATGTTTTTGCCTCGTCCTCAGCTGTCGCCAGGCTTCACCTGTGAATTCCGTTTGTTTTGATCATATTTTACTTTAATCTCTTTGTAATTCTCCCAATTAACGCTGTTGGTGGGGATTGTTTTTAAGAGCTCAGTTTGCTCTTTTCCTCACAATTCATGAGCAGCTTCTCATTGAGGTGTCCAAGGTGCAATATGTTGTTTTTCTGTTGAAACGGACCACAGCCATCTCTGTCTCTTGTATACCACTGGTTTATCTTTGGTCACCTATTTTTGATAATTGTGCCACATGCCTTGAGTGATAGATGATAGATGTTACCGAATGCTCGCTAGCTCGCTAGCTACGTTAGAAGCCGCTGCTGTCTCACCGTTTTTTTCCGTCGATGCTGTTGTCGAGAAGAGGATGAACAGAGGGACGAGGTGGAGGAGAAGCTGGGCCATGGCTGTGGGGTTCAGATACCACCGAGTCCCGGAGAAGGCACGACGACGGCGACACCGTCTGCTACTGCTAATGCTGCTGTTGCCGTCTGCTACTGCTAATGCTGCTAATGGTTGCTGATGCTGCTGTTGCCGCCCCCCACTGGTCCTGCTGCTGTTGCCGCCCCCCACTGGTCCTGCTGCTGTTGCCGCCCCCCACTGGTCCTGCTGCTG
>NW_007577927.1:690207-705423 GCF_000690725.1 Stegastes partitus
AGCAGATATGTGAGTATGAACAGTCCGTGGTTCGGTCTGAGCGAAAGAACCAAGACTAACTGGGCCCCACGTCTGGAACTGGCCTCAGTGCGGCTCGAGCTGTTTGAAGGAGGGACCAGGGAGGGTTCGGCTGATGACCTCAGATGTACCGCCCCGCCACGGATAAAGCTGAACGTCTCTGACAGTCGATGCGCCACACAGTACACCAGCAGATGAGTAGAATAGGAAAGAAAAATAAATAAAACCAGATAAATAAACCAGCAGATGAGTAGAATAGAAAAGAAAAATAAATAAAACCAGATAAATAAACCAGCAGATTAACAGAATCAACCAGCCGCTGTCACTAGTATCTCGCTGCTTCATGCTAACGGAGCTGCGTCCACTGCGAGCAAGTGTTGCGGTGCTTCGGTCCGATCGGTGACCGTCAGCTCCCCCCGGTCTGTTGCAGGGTCCAACATGGAGACGAAAGATCCGGGGTGTCCTCACCGGGACGCGAACGGGATGACTACCGAGTTTTACCTGCATGCCTCGGCACAACACCTGTTTCAAACGCTCCGTACGGCTCATTTTCACTGTGTTCCCACTCGGCGTCACAACAGACAGGCCAGTTTGAGCACACAGACACGGGCACCATGCCCGGCGACCTGCGCCTCTGTCACACCAGTTAGCTGCCGGTCTGCCGGTGATTCTAGCTCGGCTAACAAGCTCCGTTAGAAGCTGCTGCTGTCTCACCTTGTTGTACCGTCGATGCTGTGATCGAGGAGAGGATGAAGAGCAGAGAGACGAGGAGACGAAACCGGGCCATGGTTGTTGTGTTCCGACACATCGAATGGCGGAGGAGGCGCGGATGCTGCTGCTGTGATGCGCCCGCATGTTCAAGGACCATAGGAATAAAATATACTTCAACGATAACACGTGTGTTTTCTGCAGAAGAAATGGGAACATTTTGGTGTCTCTAATAATAATAATAATAATAATAATAATAATAAAACAGGATCTTCTCATTATCGACTAATTGCTAAGGAAGATCTCATAATTAATGTCTTGTAATTACTAAAGAGGTCATTGATCACAGTCGTGCTGGTAATAACGGGGATTAATGCACTGTTTGGACAACTGCGCCTTCAAGAAAGAGCTCAGAGGTCCACGGACACCCGTGAAAACTCAGATCTGACGGGTGGCTGATCTCAGAGTTCAATGTCCTCATTTGATTGATTTATTTTGTAATATTTTACTGAGTTTCTTGAGTATCTTTTTCTTTCCTGCCCTGTCTGCAAAGCATTTTCTTCACTCTGTTTTTAAAACGTGCTGTATGAATATAGTTCATATGATTATATACTAATAAAGAGAAGCTGACATGGGAGAAATGGCATCCCTCTTAGTGGTTCCCTACAGGTTAAATTATAAATAATATCCAGTAAAATCACAGACAAAACTATATATTTACATGTTAAGCGAAACAAACGTGGCAAAACTGTGATACCATCCATGGGCGTAGCGGACGCGGGGTATACGGGGGACATGTCCCCCGCACTTCCCGTATTCTGTGCCCTCCGTCCCCCGCACTTTTTTTTTTTTTACAGCCATTACAACCACTTAATTCATTTTTAACATGTGGAAACACGTTTTTCCGAGCCGCCTTTAAACGCATCATCAGTAGACTGTGCTAAACCGTGACTCAAACAAACACAGCTGCAGTGTGGTAAGACTGGCGCTTTGCTGTAAGCATGTCCGCTAAACAAACCAAGAAGCAGAAAACTCTGGACAGTTTTTTCCCAACAAACCGTCTAAGTTCAGTAATGCTGTTACATGGTGATAATGTTTAGCTAACACAAAGATATTTCATATGGGATATTATTGCCCAGGACTTTGACTAAAAGACTTTGAAGAGGACTTTGTCATCCTAAGTTAGCTAGGTTAACTCGCTGATTATAAACCCACTCCTCCGTCATTTCTGTACAGAACATGTGCTCTGGTGCTGATCATTTTAAACAGGAATGGTGTTTTACAGAACTTTTGGTGTTCAGTGTTTTCATCTGGCATTTCATTATCTGGCCATGCACCCGGTGCCTGGCCCGGATGCACCAGATGCACCAGATGCACCGTGTAGATGCACCCGGGTCATTCTATGTCAACTCAACCAGAGTTGGCAGCTTTAGATTTTAGATTTTGACTTTGATAGTATATCGTTTATTATCATTATTTAAAAATAAAAAAAAAAGTTGGCTCCTTGGTGCTGTGCTGTTTGTGGTTATGTGGTTCTTTACCTGCGAAGGAGAGGTGCACCTGAATGTGAGAGGATGATAAATCACTTAATAGACCTCTGAACAATTTGTCCCCCCCACTTTTAAAATGAGGGCTACGATACCATCCACATCAAATGGGAATTAGTTTGTTTACAATATTCAACCATGAAATTAAACAATATGTACTGTATTTAAAAAAGGAAAAAGGTCATTATTTTACTGATATTTGGTTCCTCCAAAAAGTATAGTAAGGTTTTTTATATACTGTAATAATAAAGCTGTTATTTTTACAGGTTTTCTGTTAAATTAAAGATAAGATAACAGCCAAAACTGTAAATAATGTCCACATCCATAATCTGTGTTTTTACAATAAGCAGTTTTGTTTGACTGTGTTTAAACCCAGTCGAGGTGTCATTTATTTGACAGATGTTTGCTCTTATGTTCAGTGGTCTCTGCTGTATGTGCAGCACCCTCGCTGCCAGATGTAGACAGTTTTTGTTGGTTTAACGTGTGTAACGTTGCAGAGACGTTTTATTGAAGAACGTTCAGTAATTTGTTACACGCTGGGTCATCGGAGCGTCTCTAACATCTTGAAAACTTCTTCTTGTTGTTGGTTTTAAAATGTTCTTCCTTTGTCTTCATGGGATCCGTGATCCGGACATCAGCCTGCAAACATTATCTGAATGTTGGAATTTAAATATTTTGTCCTAGTTAACGTTTAGCCTATTTGTACTGCTAATTATCCTTTAAATGCTCCTTAGATTTAAGCCTTGTAGCTAATGTTAGCCTTCTAATATCATAATAAGACTGTAGTCCTGCCTGGGTTAAGGGGAGTATGTGTATCCAAGGTCTTGACAAGTTGTCACACCTGGCAAGGTGTTCATCTAATATAATCTCCACACTTCACCCTTCAACAGTCACACCAGACTGGTACAAATACTACATATATATGAATGATTTTAACTTGGTCTCGGTGAAATCAGTCTTATAATTCTGATTTAATTCAGATTTTTAATTTGGTGTGGTCAAATTGTAAACCTGCCTGGGCAGACTTACAATCTCAATTTGTTATAAGGATGATTTCAACTTGGTCTAGATGAAATTTAGTTCTGCCCTTACAATCTGCCCAGACCAAATCAAAAGTTTAATCTTGCATCGGCAGATTTAAAATCCGCCTGGATTTTAATTTGGACTACGACGTGCAGCTTGGTGTGAGTGGATGTACGTAAATGACAGTGTCATTGCGTACAGGTGGACTCATCGCTGCTCCGCCTTTGTCTGGTTCTGTCTGCAGGACTGCATCAGTCTGGGTTCAGGTGAGCCCAACCTGCCGGAGCACCGCTCCTTCGTGCTCTACCACAACAACAGCCCCCGATGGAGTGAGGTGATCAAGCTGCCGATTCCCATCGACCGGTTCCGAGGCTCCCACCTGCGCTTTGAGTTCCGACACTGCTCCAGTGAGTTGGATCGTGGTTTTTATGTCATAGAAAGCACATAAAGAGCCGTGTGAGATGATTTCAGGATCATGTGACTCGAGAATGAGAGAAACCAGGAACACCAGGAGAAGCTGCCAGGAGCTGCACGTTCCCGTCTCCGTGCTGTTTGTCTGGTGGATCCAGGCTCAGACACAGTGAACTGGGACCTTCATCACACAGATTACTCGTTTATATCTGCACATGACGATAAACAATAAACATGAGTGCAGAAAACATCTAAATCATACAGAGGCTTGTAAATGAGAAGATGTCGGTGTGGTTGACACATTATTCACTGCGTTTATCTTCACAGCAGTAGGAGTGTTTCCATGTGGTTTCCTAATTACCTCTGGTGTAATCTAAAGACAAACTCGTCTCGCCGTCCTTCTGACTGTACGTCTGTGTCTCTGTCACTCTGCAGCGAAGGACAAAGGAGAGAAGAAGCTGTTTGGTTTTGCCTTTACTCCTCTGATGAGGGAGGATGGAACTACGCTGTCTGATGAGAGCCACGAGCTCTACGTCTACAAGGTCAGACATCGTTGAGTTTCAGCAGAGTTCTGCATGTCTGTCATCACGATGTAGAGAAAGACAAACGTTTTCCCTGTTTGGTTCAAATACAGATAAAATATTAAGTGCAAATTCATTCTTTCACATTATTTAATAGAAACATGACACCATTTTTACTACACTAGTTGTTTTGCTGTAATTATTATTTTTACAGTTTTTTTGAACACGGTCCACCATTTATTAATGTGTTCTGACGTGGGTCTCATAAAGTCGCCGTGTTACTGGTTTTTGCAGCTACAAGTTGTTTTTTTTTACGTTATTCTCAAGTGGACTGTTGAATGTTGAGCTGGTAGTGAAGGACATGCACAGTCAGCTAACGGAAACCTGCAACAACCCTTTTCACTCCTTGGTCTTCCTCTTGCTCGCCGCTCAGTGCGATGAGAACACCACCTTCAGTAACCACGCCCTCTACCTGGGCCTGCCCTGCTGCAAGGAGGACTTCAACAGCTGCCCCAGCATCCCCTCCAGCCTCATCTTCCAGCGCAGCACCAAGGAGACCTTCTGGATCTCCACACAGCTGTCCTCCACCAAGCTCACGCAGAACGGTACGCAGATATGGTGTTTTACTTTCCTGGAAGTGCTTGACTGTCAGAGAGAACTTAAATCTCTGTCGTTACTCAGGTGTGGGACCTGCAGCAGGACTGTTGTGGATGATGTCAATATTTGCTTAAATGTGCATCTTACGCTGACATAAAGTGAGGGACTAGCTAGCGTTAGTAGCTGCTCGTGAATGTTGTAAACCATATCGCATTTAGTGGCACACGAGTCCGGCTCACAGCCCTAATGACGAGGAAGCAGACCGTCTTCTGGGATTGTTTTCATGTTTAAGACACGAGTTAAGCTTTCATTTGTGTCGCTCCACATCACAGACTGTGTTTTTTCCTGGTGGTTGACTTTGCCGTTGTCTTCCAGTGGACCTCCTGGCCCTGCTCAAGTGGAAAGCTCATCCTGACCGCGTCATGGACATTCTTGGACGCCTTCGACACGTCAGTGGAGAGGAGATAGTCAAGGTGAGGCTCAGACGGACAACCAAGGCCGCCTCACGAACAAGTCATTGAGTACAGGGCTGATGAATAGTATTGGAAGGTTCCCTTAACTTTAGATCGTGGTCAATATCATTTAACTTGTTTGACAAGAATTTACAAGAAACAACTCTTCCATGTCAAAGTGAAACAGAATTCTCCTCAGTAATGTCAGTTAACTACAGATGTAAAATCAGTCACTACGTTATTTACCCCATTTAAAGGGACTAATTCAACACAAGCCAGTTGTTGTCAGAAGTTACACAGTTAGTGATGGAGAGGGAGGCCACCAAGACTCCTCTGAAGGAGCTACTAGAAGGAGACTAGTGAAGGAGGCCACCAAGACTCCTCTGAAGGAACTACTAGAAGGAGACTAGTGAAGGAGGCCACAGAGACTCCTATGACTCCTCTGGAGGAGTTACTAGTTGAGCTGAAGCAAACAGCCAAAGCTCCACAGAAATGGTTTAACGACAACAAGGTGAAGTTCTGGAGGCCCAGTCAGAGTCCAGACCTCAGTCCACCTGAGACCTAGTGTCTGGACTTTCCTCTTGATTCCTGTGCAGCCAGACAGTTTGAACACCACGCTATGGATGTGTGTCCGTCTACACTGAAGCAATGAACCTGAGTTTTCTTCAGCTGAACTCTGAGCAGCTTCTTGCCTCCTCACAACAGAACGTAGCCATGACTGTGTGTCTGTGTCTCTGACAGTTTCTCCAAGACATTCTGGACACGCTGTTCTCCATCCTGGATGACAACACGGATAAATACGGGCCGCTGGTGTTCCAGTCACTGGTAAGTGTGTGAGCAGAAGTTAAAACGAGGTCTTCTAGCAGCAGGACGGATGTGACATGCCGTCAGGTTCAGTCAAGCTGTCCTTTTCTGTCAAGATACAGATCTGTGGCTGAGGCACTCACAGACTGACTGCATCCTATTCATTCATATTTATATTATATCACGTGCCTTACGTCACCTAAAACCCGAAACCAACTGAAGTGGAAGGTCGCTGACCCACAAGGGCCGTTTTATGATACTGGTACACAGTCTTTATCCTTATGTGGACATTGTGTAAGTTGTTTTGTTTGGAGCAGTCTTTGATCAAATGAGACCAACATAAACGTGTTGGGCTCAGATGGAGTCCAGATGTTTGGTGTGAACCTGACCAGGACCACCACAGTCCTGACAGTGAAGCACGGAGGTGGCAGCATCATGATGTGGGGCTGCATGAGGGCAGAAGGTGTTGGTGACGTTTACAGATGGATGTCTGAGGATATAAACCAGAATGTACAACACGTCTGTCAGCTGTTAAACGGTGCTGCTTCCTGTCTGGGCCCTCATGAAAAACATTCTCTGACTCCATGAGCCGATGTCCGGTTAAGTCACGGTTAAATCAGCTGGGTGATCTCTCTGTGTGTCCTCCAGGTGTTCATAATAAACCTGCTCAGGGACAGTAAGTACTACCACTTCAGGCCGGTGATGGACACGTACATCCAGAAGCACTTTGCTGGTGCGCTCGCCTACAAGTGAGTATTTTACTTTGACCTCACAGACAAACTGTTCATCGCAAAACGGTAAAATCTGGCCAGAAAAGATGTGTGAAAAAAACAGAGGATTACTGCAACGTTCAAAAACTTTAAAAAAAAAAAAAAAAAAGATAGAAAGAAAAAAATTATAAAATAAGGGAAAATATTTGTAAAATAAAGATGATTTAAATGTATTAAACTATTGTGATTGAAAAAATTAAAATAAAATAAAATAACAGATTTTGATGTTGACAGTTTTGGAAAAAAAATGTCTTTTTTTTACAGTTAACATGTTTTGTTTTTTTTCTGGGATTTTACTAGATGTTATCTGTAAGTTAACAAAACAGGAACAATTTATAAAATGGCTCTTAAAAAATGATTTATCATGTTTCAGAATTCAGCTTTGTTTTTGTTTTTTAGGACATTTCACATCCGTCTAAGATGCTTCTTTAGGTCACTTCAGGTCTTATAAAACATCAAATATGTACAAACGGTCACTGAGCAGAACAGTCAGGAATACGTTTGTTCTCTACAAGGTGACAGAAGGTCGACGTTGGGTTCAGAAGTTTCAGCGTCTTGAGTGACGAACGACGGCTCTCTATGACTCAGAGGCTAAAACATTTCCTGTTGCAGGTTAAGAAATGTGATGTGTGACGGTTGTGGTCGTGTTGCAGGGAGCTGATCCGCTGTCTGAAGTGGTACATGGACCGGTCCGCTGAGGTGGTCAGACAGGACCACATCCAGGAGGCCATGAGGGTAAGAACCGCTGTGTTTTCATCCCTCAGCTTCTGCAGCATGAAGTCCTGCAGCTCTGAGGAACCAGAACCACACGAAGGAGGAGAGAGAACTCAGAGACGTCTTCTGTCAGCTGGACTCAGAACCATGGAGACCAGAGAAAACACTGAAAGGAACCCGGAATTTATTTTACAAAAATGTGAAAGAAGATGTCTGCAGATGTTACCGACACTGGAGCTCATGTTGGCTCCTCGTCCTGCAGATGTTGAACTATCTCCATGTCTCCAGACTTTTCCAACTGTACAGATGGTGGAACATCTTTCTTCTGGTTCTGGTTCCACAGAGCTGCAGGACTTTACGCTGCAGAGAAACATGAACCTCAGTGAAGGAACATGAGACGAGAGCAAAGAAAGGAGCTCCACAGGGTTAAAGTGTGATGAGTGGTATTCCTTAAATGTCTGATATTCAGTACGTGTCCTTTAAAGAGCAGCTGTTGCGCTCCTGAAGCACAAGAGGGTGTAAAGAGTGAAAACTAATCTGAAAATTAGATGAAGAAAGCAAGCAAACGAGTTCAGAAACCTTCTCGCTGGTCTTCACGTGGGTCTCTCTCGTGCTTCCACCAGGCCCTGGAGTACCTGTTCAAGTTCATCGTCCAGTCTCGGATCCTTTACTCCCGGGCCACCTGTGGGATGGAGGAGGAGCAGTTTCGCACCAGCGTCCAGGAGCTCTTCCAGTCGATCCGCTTCGTCCTGAGCCTGGACAGCCGCAACTCCGAGACCCTGATCTTCACTCAGGTGAGGACGGCTCTCGGTCTTCAGTAGAAGGATCCGATGTGGCTGAGTTGTTGAGCTTCACTCGTGTTTCACAGCTGACTCGATAGGTTCATGTGGTGCCATGAGCATTGCATTCAGTTTGCTGGTAGTTTGTTCCGTCTCCTCTCAGCTGCTGTAATCTGACTTTTATCTCCTCCTTCTACTTGTACCTCGGACCTTTCCTTGCCTCCGTCTCTCACCTTCTCTTTCCGATTCTTTGCTCCTTCATTTGGCTCCCTATTGTTCCTCCCGGGCCTCCTCCTCCACACCCATGCACCTCAGGGCCCCCAGCCTTGTGCGGGCCCAAACCAAGCCCCGGGCCCCGGCGCTGGGCCTCCCATAGCAGTAGCACCCGCCCCCGGCCAAGCCCAGCCCTCTGGCCCAGGACAGGCTCCTGGCAGCGGGCAGGCCGGCTGCACTCAGGCCTCGAGCTGCAACGCTCTGCGGCCGTCTCCGCTGTCAGTAAGTAGCGTCTGGGAGAAACACTGTGTGAAGCCCAGAGTCCTCGTTCACCTGTCTGTGAAGTCACACACACACACCTGTGATCCTGCACACCTGGACTGCTCTCACACACGAGCACACACTCCCGTCCTGCCCTGACTGTGTGTTACTCTGCAGCCGCATTTCACCGTCGTCTGCTGTCTGATTTCAGACGTGTTCCCCCAACACATGGAGCAGTGAGAGCGCCAAAATACACACAATAAATTAATCCAAGTGGAAATAAAAAGAAGAATAAATAAAATAAATAATGTGGCAATATAGAACGATATTAATCAAAAATGAATCCAATGAAAGACAAGGCTGATAAAGACAAATAAATAGAATAATAAAAGAATATAAGATATATAAAATGTATTTATTCATTTTTAATAGTTTTTCAGTTTTTGGTAATTAAATTTTTTACTTTTTAAATTGTTTTTTTTATTTTTTATTTTAAGTTTTTTTTTTTAATTTATTATTTTCTAATTTATTTTTTATAATGTCACTTTAAAAGACAAGGAAATATTTATTTAATATAAAAAATAAATAAATAAAAATCTAAATTGAAACAAATAATAAAAAAATATATATTTAAAAAAATAATTTAAAAAATTCATTAATTAAAAATTGGAAAAAATAGCGTAAAAATCAAACAAAAATTAATAAAAAATAAAATAAATTTTTAAAAATTCAAAAATTTAATTATTATTTTTTATTATTTTATTTATTTGTCTTTATATTTCTACTTTTATTAGCCTTTTCTTTTATGGATTGCTTTATATTGCCACATTGTTATTATTATTATTTTTTATTATTATTCTAATTTTTATTTCCACTTTTATTTTATTATTCTTTTATTGATTTATTTTTGTAATTTGGCGCTCTCACTGCTCCGTACCAATAAACAGCCAAACCCTCTAAACAGGCTGCTATAAACTCCTGTTTTCTGTTTCTGTGGTTCAAAGACCTGCACAGTGTGTTCACCACCTGTCGTGCACAAGAACAAACACCTTAAAGCTCCACTGAGCTCATGTGTCTGTTTGTGTAGACGAGGGCGCGATAGCTGGGATAAAGAGCCGTTTACATATTTATATAAAAACTAATATTCTGGAGCCTAAACCTCAATATTTCCACTACTTACGTGCATTTATAGCAGGTTTATGTAGTAAATAATGTTGCACGGTCTTAGCTTTCATATTTAAATTAGGTACCTTTATATTGTATGTAATGTAGTTGGAACCTCATCTTTAATGTGTAATGTATAAAAACACAACATCATACAGTCCGAACCTTTAATATTAAATTATCATAGTAAACTTCTATAAGACGCAGTACTGCTCACATTGTTTGTACTATATGTGATATTTTATTGTTGGTTAATCACTAAACGCTTTGCTGTGGCTCATGGTCTGAACAACCAGACTGGAGCTGAAACCGGTGAGCTTCGTCTTTAATGTGCTGCTTGGTGCTAGAACCAGCTGCTGCCGTTTGGATCAGACGTCTTCATTAGTTTCTAATGTGTGGTCGTCTACTTCCTCCTCCTGTCTTTAAATCTCTGATTTGTTTTCTACAAATGAATGAATTCTGTTTCTGTCACTCACCTTTGTGCCTTTCAGTCGCGGTGAGCAGCCGGCTTTTAAAATGCAGCAGCTCCGTTCTTACCCATAAATCCACCGATGCCTCTGAACCGACTGGAGGAGACAACCTGAGGCTCGCGTTTTAAAACCCGGCTCCGTCCTCCTCGTGAAGTCACGGACACAGAGCTGAACAATCCCCCGCCTCCCGCCGTCCCTCCCCCGTCGCTCACCCTCTCGTCTCCCCTCAGGCCGCCCTGCTCAACTCGTTTCCGGCCATCTTCGACGAGCTGCTGCAGATGTTCACGGTGCAGGAGGTGGCGGAGTTTGTGCGCGGCACTCTGGGCAGCATGCCGTCCACGGTGCACATCGGCCAGTCCATGGACGTGGTGAAGCTGCAGTCCATCGCTCGCACTGTGGACAGCAGACTCTTCTCCTTCCCAGGTGTCTGACCGTCGTCCTTCTGATGTGATCACTTTGCTCTGATCTATCTCCGTCGCCTGCCTGGCCCTGTGGGAAACAGTGACTGCCTCTTTGTCTGATATTTACCTTTGTTGGATGATCTTAAACTTTAAAGTGGGGAAAATATGCAAAAATATGTGTCCTGTTTGAGGCTTTAACGGGTGTTTGTGTGTCTCAGAGTCTCGGAGGATCCTGCTTCCTGTGGTCCTGCATCACATCCATCTCCACCTGCGGCAGCAGAAAGAGCTGCTCATCTGCTCCGGCATTCTCAGCTCCATATTCTCCATCATCAAGAGCGGCTCGCTGGTAACACACACACACACACAGACGAAGCTTTCAGAGGTCTGAATGGAGGCTGGAGCTCAGTAGATGATGTGTCCTGATCAGAGGACCAAAGCAGGTGGACAGTTTTTACTGCATCACTGGTTGAACACATGTACTGGTGATGAGTCTCTTCAGTCTGCGTCTATCTGTGTTATCAATATTGATTACTAAACTGATAGGAAGTACGACTTTATGTGACTACTGAGGCTGAGACCGCACACTGTTAGTAGTTATGGAGGATAACCTGACTGATGTAGGGGTGAAGCTAAGACCCTAGAGCAGCGGTCTTCAACCTTTTTTGCACCACGGACCGGTTTTAAGCAAGAAATTTTTCTACGGACTGGTCACTACGCACATAACAAATAATAATTGTTTTTTTTTTCTATTGAAAAATTTCATAAATGGATAAAATACATTTTTATTGCTTAACATGTTTGCTTTTTCTCCTGTCTCAATATTAAGTCTCTCCCACTTTCCAAAGCAGCTCTCCTGAGACGTTTGTTTTTGACTGACGGCTTCGTTTAGCAGCCGGGCATAAAAACTGACAGTCAAGTGACGGGAAGACGAGCACAAACGGAAGTGACGGGAAGACGAGCTAGTCATGTTTCAAAATAAAACACCCTGCAGACTCCGCTGGAAATAAAAATAAACCAATATAACGTTTTTATTCTATCTGTGCGGCCCGGTACCAAATGACCCACGGCCCGGTACCGGTCCGCGGCCCGGTGGTTGGGGACCGCTGCCCTAGAGGATGGAGCTGAAGCTAACCAGCATGAATATAATGAGCGAACCCTCACAATAACATTGATGTCCATACCGCCGCCTCTCCATTCGCCTCCGTTCCTGACTCGTGCTTTCTCGTGTCGCTGCAGGACTCGTCGGTGCAGGAGGAGGTGGAGATGATGGTGGAGTCGCTGCTGGACGTCCTCCTGCAGACGCTGCTGTCCATCATGAGCAAGAGCCAATCGCAGGAGGCGGTAAGGGGTCAACGCTGTCCGCAGTGCACCGCGGAGATCACTGTTAGTAACTAACAATACGACTACTACTACTGCTCCTACCGCCTCCCCTCATCCCTCCTGCGCCTGTCTGTCGGTGGCAGGGAGGGCAATACTTTACCATCACAGAATCCTACATTTTTAACCAAATATGTGAGATTTCAGATAATAATTCAGTAACTGGGTCGCTCCGTATTGCCCTCCCCTGATCCACCTGTCAGCGACTCATCCAGTCTCATCAGCCTTCGTTGTCTCTCTGCATGCCTGCTCTCCTTAAACAGCTATTAAAAGTCATGTTGTTTTCTTCTTCCTCGCATCCCTGTTGAATGTATTTCTGCAGAAGAACAGTTCATAATTACTTGTCTGAGTCAGGGGTAGCTCCTTCCACGTTCTTCATTGACATTTCCCTCCTCTCATCGCCGGCTCGCTCTCAGTCTGGTCCTGTTCACGGCGCCTTCACTTGGACCTTCTTCGCTGCTTCTAACTGTAAATGAAAGTCCACAAAGAGGACGTTCGAGATGCTGCCGTTAAACCTCTGAACCTCCAGCAGCAGTTTCTGGCCAGCGTTTTGCTCCTGACACCTCAGAACATTGGAAATCATCAATAAACCAATAAAAAGTTGAATTCCTTCAGTTGTTGATTTTCAAAAAACAAAATAAAAAAAACAACCTGGAGTCAAGATGTTTCCAAGAGTCCACAGATGTTACGCTGAAGAAGTGGAGGCTTCACATCCTGCAGATGCTGAGCCATCTCCATGTCTCCAGACTTCTCCTCTCTGCTCTGCTCATCATGCTGCATCTATTCATTGATCCAGTCGGTTGGTTTTTCCTCTCAGTCTCTCTGAGGAAACTCTGCCTGCAGCTATCTCACGACAGTCGAGTCTGTCGTGGCTTCTCAGTTGCTTCGAGCAGTTTTTTTCTTTTTGAAGAATCTATTTCGTAGACGACAACACAACGTCTGATTAGTGGCTCCATTTTGCAGATGTTTAGCAGATGTTAAGCCTGCTGGCTGCTTTGGGGGTTCAGAGGGTTAAACACTGAAGCTGTAATCCGTTTTATTGACCTCAGTTTGATGGAACAGCTACACCTGCTGAAGGCTGCACTCTGCTTTGAATGATACGTGAATATAACATGGATTTAAAATCACAGAATTTAAGCAGCATACAATAAAACGAGCTGCTTCTTTGTCCTGAACTCATCTGGTGTGACATGTAGATGAGATGTTAGAGTGACACCTGTCAGTGTCCAGTGAAGGCCAGGTGAGCCCAGGTGAGCAGGGACCAGTCTGGGACTGAGCCTGTTCCATCCCTCTGACTCTTCATGCTCTGCTGCCTGCCTCCGCCTGATTGGCTCACATGACTGTCCCGGGCTTCCTGATTGGCAGGGAGAGTACGTGTCCTGCCTCCTGTCGCTGCTCCGCCAGATGACCGACATCCACTTCCAGCACCTGATGGAGAACTTTCAGAGCAAGGAGGAGCTGAAGGTACACGAGGCGTCCTGAGTGATGACAACAGTCTTTAGTGGCTCACTGGGGACTGAAGCATGTGGCAGCTGTTTCACACTTTGAGACTGGTCTTAAGACATCCCTGATCCTCGTCTCGTTCTGTCCTCAGGAGTTCTTGTTGAAGATTCTGTGTGTGTTTAGAAACCTGATGAAACTCAGTATTTTCCCCCGAGACTGGAACATCATGAGGCTCCTCACCAGCAAGTAAGACACGAGCACACACATTTGATAACAGAGCGAGCTTTGAAACCGCAGCACGCAGTCGCAGGTTAGACCTTCCAGCCTTCGTGTTCCTTCCAAACAGCTCGCGTGTCAGATGTCTGAGGAGTTAACGTCTCCAGCAAACAGGTTTTCCCTCTAAGGTCCTCACCTGTTTCAGTAAATGTTCCAGTGATCCAATATCCAGCAGAACTTCTCACTGCTGTGCTCTGGTTTTATTTCAGTCATCTCATTGCTCTCCTGCTGTTTAGGTGCTGCTTTCTTTTTTACATGATGTCGTTTTGTTTGTTTCTCAGCGATATCTGGCAAAAAGAAAAATAAGTCTTAAACATTGCAGAAACAGATTTTGAAGCAGAACTTTGCTTTTTTTTATTCTTCTCACTTTAAACATGTGTGCAGATTTATCTTCTGTCCCTGAGAGTAGAACTGAACATGTGCAGCAGCTCCATCAGTAACCTGCTGCTGCTGCTGCTGATGATTACGTCCTTATATGATCAGTCAGAGGAACCAAACCAGGACGTTTACTGCAATACTTTAATCCAGCTTGCTGCTAGCACTCGTGAGCTTTAAGGAGTGTTGTCACTCTGCTGCAGCTGAAGTAAAGGCTCTTGTTTTTGTGTGTTCCTCTCTGCAGCATCATCCTGACCACGGCTCAGTATCTCTCTCCTGCTCTGCACAAGAACTTCACAGAAGCCGACTTTGACTTCAAGGTGCGTCGCACATGAACCACAGACTTAACGAAAGTGGCGGCGGTGAGGCGTCTGAGGTTGATCTGTGCCAAGGATGGCTGCTCAGCTGCTGCCGTTGTCAATCCGAATGTCGTTTTTTTTTTCCACTTTCAATGACCAAAAGTGTACAAAACAAAAAGCAGCAGCTGGTTTCCTGTCAGTGAAGTATGGTTGGCAACAGGAAACGTCAGCTTCCACTATACCTCTATACCTAATCAGATGAGTGCATAAAACACTCTCAGAGGAATCTTTACTTTCGAGGGATACGCGTCATTAAATGGACCTCTGGTGTTCTGGCCGACCTCAACCGTCTCAAAAGCTGATTGATGGAATCAAAGCAAACTAGCATCTGGGCTCAGCAGAACAGTTACACAACAGTTTGCATCAACCTTTTAGAGTTATGACGGCTTTTAATGAAATTATGTCCCACCAACAAACTGCAGTTTGAGTTAAAGGAATCAGCTGTTTTTAATGATTGGTCGCATCAACAGACTGAAAAATTAAGTTGTTCAACTCGTATTTCCATGTTTTTCAATTGGACTTTTTCATTTTTT
>NW_007577927.1:705838-708857 GCF_000690725.1 Stegastes partitus
CATGTTTTTATGTATATTTATATGCAGCTCAAGAACAGACAAACGAAAGCATACATTAATGGACAAACACAAACACAACCAACTCATGGCGTCGTCTGAACCCACAGGAAGAGGAGAATTTCAAATGAAGTTTAAAGATAAAAATAAAAATAAATTAAAAGGGTGGGGGGGGTAAAGATATGCAAGCAGTAACAGGAGCCCACAAATTCATAAAGGAACTTAGCTTCAAATGGATTTTTGCTGTTTTCTTTTCCATTAAATCCACTTTCTTTAACCTCTCTCTCCGCTGGTGGAGGGTGGTGGGCTGAGCCACGGCACGCTTATCGCTTCTTTGCCACCAATAGCAGGATGTGTGATATAGACGACTTTTTTTTTTTTTATCCGTCGTGGCAAATCAACACTTGAGATGGATCCTATTTCCGCCTGAATCCCCTCCCAGAATAATTTGGACAGTCCCAAAATGTGTGAGTGTGGCTATTGTGTCAACTCAACCCGTTAAAACAGCTGAAAAGGTTTTGCCTACGTCAGCTTTATGTTGCAGCCATGAGCTAAACCTTCATTTACTGTACGATAGAATCAGCTGTTAGTTCTGACGTGTCCACCTGTGTGTGTGTGTGTGGGTGTGTGTGTGTGTGTGTGTGTGTGTGTGTGTGTGTGTGTGTGTGAGAGCAGGTGTGGAACTCCTACTTCAGTCTGGCGGTGCTGTACATCAACCAGCCCAGTCTGCAGCTGGAGAACCTGAGTCCGGCCAAGAGGAAGAAGGTGTTGGACAAGTAAGAACACAAACACGTGACGGTGGTGAAGAAGTAACACAGCAGCAGACGCCTTCTCGTACAGTCCTGCCGAGACACACACTTATAAAAGCAGAAACACAGCGTATCGGTTGCCTGTTCCTCCTCCAGGCTCAGAAACAATACGTGAGCTCAACAACAACAAACTGTTTGGATCTTTTTTGTCTGCGTCTCCATGTTTCAGGGCTGTTGGAGTTTTATTTCTGAGATACTGGAGCTTTAAGACGTTGCTTTGAGGCTGATAATCCAACATTCATGTCAGAAAACATTAAATTCTCATAGTTCAGAACTTAGTTTTACGTGAACTCTGAACCAAGTCCGTGACGGTGCGTCAGGACCACCGTCTGACCGACCCGTATGTAAACACACTGCTTGGTGTCTGCAGGTACGGTGACATGAGGGTGATGATGACCTATGAGCTGTTCAGCATGTGGCAGAACCTCGGTAAGATCCAACACCCACCTCAGCTTCTCTCACATGAAAATATCTTTATTCTGAGTTTATTCAATGAAAAATCCGACAGTCCTCCATCAGAACCTCCTCAGAACACCTGGTTCTGTATCTGCAGAACCTTTATCTACTGATCAGAGTTCTACCTTCAGACTGTGAATGTTCCAGAGTTCCAGGTCCTTGAAGTCCACAGAGGAGGGTCCAGATTTATCACCTTAATGGACTTTTTCCATCATTTCTGAGCCTCAGAACTTCATCAGTACAGCAGATAGACACGTGACATTTAGGAGGAAGAACACATCTGAGTTCTGGTAGAACCTGACACCAGATCAGTTCTACATCCATCCAGGTGTCTCAGTCTGAACACTGGACCTGGTTCTGTTCATGTCCTCTGTCAGCAGCTGGTAGCATCAGTATTATGGGATGTCTCATCGTGTTACTAGTCTAATGTCTATGACATAGAGTCATAGACATTAAACTGGTACCCTGGATGTGGTTCTGGTTCTGATCATTCACCAGAGGAAACTTTACAAAGTGCATTCTGGGTAATCTTTCCAGGCTCATAGCAGCACGTGTGATGGTGGTTGGTCAGAACCAGTTCTAGACAATGGAAGGTTTACCTCCAGAACCTACCAGGACCATCTGTAGACAGGATCCACTCTGAGGGGAACAGTTTTGACACAGAAGAATAATACTGATGCTTTAAGTTGGTTCTTGTCTTTGGACTGTGACACCTGGAGCGGACGTAGACTTCGTTTGGTTTCAGGTAAACCTTTGTGTGGCCTCATTAAATGTACTGAAGTTACTGTAGATTAGAAACAGGTGACTCTGAGGAGGTCAGGTGGAAACCTGTGTTCAGGTCTTGTTTGAAGCTAATCATTCCTCCCTGCTATGGTTGATTGGCTACATGTATCTGAAACCGTGTTGAAACGTGTTTGGTGGTTGAAGGTGAGAACAAGATCCATTTCATCCCCGGGATGATCGGCCCGTTCCTGGGAGTGACCCTGGTCCCTCAGGTGGAGGTTCGAAACATCATGATCCCCATCTTCCACGACATGATGGACTGGGAGCAGCGCAAGAACGGAAACTTCAAGCAGGTACGTCAACGTGTGCAGACACACACACACACACACACACACACACACACACATCTGTTTCAGTGCAACGCTGGCTTCAATGAAACCACAGAGGAGGGTTCTCCATGTGTGTGCATGCAGGTGGAGGCTGAGCTGATTGACAAGCTGGACAGTTTGGTGTCCGAGGGGAAAGGTGACGAGAACTACCGGGAGCTCTTCGGTTTGCTGTAAGCGTCAGACAGAGTGTGAACCTTCACCTCTCCGCTGCTCTTCTGTCTCTGTGATAACAGACATTAACCCAGTTCCTCTGCTCTAACGCTGCTCTTGTGTGTTTGCTTTGCTCTGTGCTGCGGGACTAGAACCCAGCTGTTTGGGCCCTATCCCAGGTATGATCACTAACACCAGGACACATGAGCTGTGAGTCTGTAACACCTGCAGTAAAAGCTTTGTTAACCCGCCCTGATGGTAGAATACAGACCAGCATCCCAACACGCCTCTCAACAGCAATCATGAAACAAAACACATCGAAGCTTTAACGAGAGAGTTACAAGAATCCTGGCAGAGCAACGGTTCATCTTGCTTTTTGAGCAAACCAGCCCAAGTTTACCCAAGTTTCAAGATGCTCCAACATCAGCTGTAGAAAGATGTTCCACCGTCATATAGAAAGATGTTCCACCGTCAGATGTAGAAAGATGTTCCACC